>NW_020222982.1:0-12639 GCF_003070985.1 Temnothorax curvispinosus | reverse complement strand
GCGGCGCGTCGCCGGCTCACGTACACTTACTCGCGTTTAAAGTACGTTCAAGTAGCAATTTAAGGCGAGCCGCGCACAGACCAGCATCGAATCCTACCGCTATACTCTGCATCTCGCATCGAGGAAGCGTTGAGAGACTCGAAATATTAAATCTTTTGTCGCGTCGAGTGAGATTCCATCTCCTCCGCGCAGTAATCATCGAGCGTCGAGAGACTTCTCCTCCGCTCATTGCACTCCTGTGGAGCCATCGTGGAGACCGCGGCCACCTCCAAGTCGGACGCCTTTTCCGGGCCCGGCACAGTAGAAGCGGAGGCGCGGAGTGGCCCCACTCCAACAGCGACCAGAAGGAAGAGGTGCCGAACCAGGACGCGGAGCCAGAGACGAAGGAAGCGCCACTCCTACCCGCCAGTACCTCAGGAACGGCACACGAAGGGGGCGGAGCCCGCTAAACCGGTGTCGCGGGAGCGGCACCAAGAGACGCCGGCCCCTGTGAAACCTCGTCTTTCTAATCAGCCTGTGCCGCAGGAGCGGCAGGCAACGAGACGGGAGTTGGATAAGGGACAAGCGATACGTCCGTGGAAGCTCATTCCATTGGAGCTCCCGGAGGTGCGCCGCACCAGGCCAGCCGGACTGACGTTCCCGAAACGGGATTGCCGCATTTCTCGGCCACCGGCCCTCCACCTGATCCGCGTCAAGGAGACGCGAACCACAGCGTGCCAGACGGTGCTCAGGCGAGCTTTCCTGGCTCCGTCATCGCCAGTGGACCCACCGGATCAACCGACGGACAAGCCACCTCGCACCCCGGGCTCTAAACTCGACCTCAATAACAACTCGGTTTCCTCCGAGCCCCTTGCAAAGAAGGCCATCCGCCACATTGAATTTTAAACCGTGCGTTAGCACTTATTTTTTGATTAGGCGCCTTCAAAGCGCCGCCTAAGACAATGCAAACATAATATATGTAATTTAGACACAGAATATATTGTTTTATTACCAAATCTTGTCTCGCTGACTCACCGCCACCGTCCTGATCCCTATTGCGACTCCACGATATCGAACATTTTGGTCCTTCGAGCCGGATACTCAACATCTGGCGTTTGCGTGCATGGATTTTGAATCCACTGTTCGACGGTCGCAATAGAGTCAAGGATCGAACAAAGGAGGTAGAGACAAGATGAGTATGGACGTAGAAAGCCTCCTTCGAAGGCAGCACGAGATTCAGGGCCGCCTTGCGCGTGCATCCGAAAATCTGAGGAAGGCAGGGGCGACTAAGATAACCGCAGGAATCGTGGAAGCGCGATTATCGGCATTGGAAACGAACTGAAATAAGTTCGACATGAACCACGAGACGCTGATGAGCGCTCATTGAAAATCTCTGAGCGATCACGATTACCTCACTTCGGATTTCTACACGACGACGGAGGAAACATACCTAGTCCAGAAGGCGGCGTTCCTAGATCTACTGGCCGGCCTCCGGCCCGCTGCAGAGCAACACGGGAGCGCGGTGACCAGGCCTGCGGCAGGCACGATGCGCAAATCGCTGCCGCGCATTGAACTGCCGCAATTCTCCGGTGACTACGCCGAATGGCCAGCTTTTCGGGATCTGTTCCACTCCATGGTGGACAAGGACTCACTATTGGAGAACGTGGAAAGGTTCTATTACCTCAAGACTAGCTTGAAAGGAGAAGCAAGCCTGCTCCTCCGCAATTTGCCGACCACGGCCGAGAGCTACACTCGGGCGTGGGAGATCCTTACGGAGCACTACCCAAACAAGCGATTGCTGGTCCGCTCTTGCTTCGCTGCCTTCACTTCACAGCCGAAGATGAAGGGGGAAGCAGCGAGCGAGTTGCGGAAAGTATTCCACGGAATGCTGCATACCATGGGCTCCCTGGAATCAATCGGACGGCCAGTCACGAGCTGCAGTGACTTGTTCGTCCATCTTATCGTCGAACTGCTCGACACCCGCTCGCGGCGCGAGTGGGAAATTGCGGTCAGCGGAACCACGAATCCGCCCTCGATTGACACTCTGAAGGAATTCCTGGAGTGTCGGGTACGTGCCTAGAAGCGCTCCAGCCGGAGAAGACGGGTCAGACCTCGCCTGCCAAAGGAGACTCACGTAGATCGGCACACTCGCACGCCGCATCTCGCAAGTCGAAGAGCACTGATCAATGTTCATTCTGCCAGAAAGAGCACTTCCTTGCCTTCTGCGAGAAGTTTCGCAGTAAAACGCTCTCTGAAAAAAGGGACTTTGTCGTTCAGCACAAACTGTGCATGAATTGCTTCGGCAAACACGCCGTTGCCGATTGCTCGTCAAAGCGGAATTGCGCCGCTTGTCAGGAGCGTCACCACAGCAGTATCCACGATGTGTGCGCTAAAGCTGCCACAACGATCGCCGCGGCCCCCATTTCTCTCCACGCAGGACAGACCAAGGGCCCGTCGTCTGGGGTATTGCTCGCCACGGCACGAGTATTCGTGGATAATCGATACAATCAACGCATCATGACACGCGCATTGATTGACCCAGGATCGGAGGTTTCGCTCGTAACCAAGGCTTTGGTGCAGCGTCTCCGACT
Source organism: Temnothorax curvispinosus (assembly GCF_003070985.1). NCBI lineage: Eukaryota > Metazoa > Arthropoda > Insecta > Hymenoptera > Formicidae > Temnothorax > Temnothorax curvispinosus. Next base: position 10,069 of record NW_020222982.1, on the reverse strand, counting down.
CCCACGCCAGCCAACGTCCACGATCATTGTCGGAGTAGGCGGAAAACAGACAGGGATTGCTCGCGGGCGCGTGTCAATCACTTTGTCATCCAGATTCGCAGACTTCACGACGACGATTTCAGCCCTGGTTCTTCCGCGGATTACACGGTACGAGGCACGCGCAGAAACCTCGCGCTCTCGATGGGAGCACCTGGAGGGCCTTCCACTCGCAGACCCGGATGGTCAAGCAGATGGAGCCATCGCCTTGCTTCTCGCCGCGGACGTCTACGCCTCCATCATCGACGAAGGAATTCGGAAGGGAGGTGTGGGAGCTCCAATTGCACAAAAAACGTCGCTGGGGTGGCTAGTGTCAGGCGCAATTGCCTCCCCATAGGGCAATTCAGTCGAATCCTTGCAGTGCTCGGTCGACGAAGAATTGTCAAGCATGGTTCGGAAATTTTGGGAGCAAGAGGAGACGGTTCACTCCCCTCTGCCTCTCACCGACGAAGAACAGGCGTGTGAGGACCACTACGTCCGCACGCACTCACGACTGCCCGACGGGCCCTACATGGTGCGCCTCCCCTTCAAGAACGCACCGCCAAACCTGTCAGGGACACGACGCATTGCTGTGCGCATGCTGCAAAGCATGGAGCGCAAGACGGACAACGATCCGGAATTACATAAACTATATTCAGAATTCATGCAAGAGTACGAGGACCTTGGACATATGGCTCGGGTGCTGCCGGCTGCCGAAGAACTCGACGAGGCGCAGCGATGCTACCTGCCACACCACGGGGTACTCAAGAAAACGAACGACACCGTCAAGATACGTGTCGTGTTCAACGGATCGGCACGACTAGGCTCCGGTGACTCACTCAACTCGCACCTTCTCACCGGGCCAAATCTATTGCCGGCACTAACGGACGTGCTGCTAAGATGGAGACGACATCGCTACGTAATAATAGCTGATATCCAAAAAATGTATCGCCAGATCTCAATGCACCCTAGCGATAGAACATATCAACGGATACTCTGGCGACTTAAAAACTCACCCGAGCTGCTAGAGATGCTACTAACGACAGTCACCTACGGACTAGCGAGCTCGCCATTCCAAGCAATCCGAACGATGCGACAACTCGCCAAGGACGAGCGACATGCCTACCCTCGGGCAGCGTCCATTCTGGAGGAGGAGACATACGTCGACGACGTACTCTCCGGAGCGGACCCGAAGACGACGCAAGGGATCTCGTCCACGAACTGACGTCACTGTGCATGGCGGGCGGCTTTCCGCTACAAAAGTGGGCGGCAAACAAAGCCGCGATACTCAAGGACGTGCCAACAGAGCACAGGCAAGTGAAGGACTTCGACCTCTGGGATCAGAACGCCAGTCACGCCACTCTAGGCGTGCAATGGCACCCACAGGATGACACCTTCGGCTTCAAGGTCCGGCCGGTGGAAACCACAAGCATCACGAAGCGAACAGCCTTCTCACACACAGCTCGACTGTTCGATCCACTCGGCTGGTTGGCCCCAGCAATTATCCTAGTCAAAATGCTAATCCAGACTGCCTGGTTGCAACATCTCGATTGGGACGAGCTTCTCCCCCCTCGAGATCAACAGGACTGGCAACAACTCCTACGCGAACTGCCGATGGTCGAAGCAAAGCGGATCCCGAGATGGCTGCACACGGGCAGCTCCAGCTCTCGTCTGGAAATCCATGCTTTGCAGACGCATCGGAGAGAGCGTATGCGGCGGTCATACCTAAAAGCGAGCACTGACGGCGGGCGGAGCGTGGTCACTCTCCTCACCGCCAAGAGCAAGGTCGCGCCCGTCAAACGGGTCACCTTGCCACGCCTCGAGCTCAGCTCTGCAGCCATGCTGACTAGGCTAGCGGCGAGAGCGCAGGAAACACTGAAGCTCGTGGTGTCGCAAATTCATTTATACTCGGACTCCGAAGTGACGCTGGCATGGATTCGGGGGCACCCCTCTCGCTGGACAACATACGTCGCCAACCGGGTGGCGGAGATACAGCAGCTGCTACCGGAGGCAGCATGGCATCACGTGCCAAGCCGGGACAACCCCGCGGACTGCGCCTCACGTGGAATGCAACCCAGTGAGCTGGTGGAATTCGGGCTGTGGTGGCAAGGGCCATCGTGGCTGACGGAGAACTCACCACCCCCACTACGGACCTCGCCGCGCCTGGCAGAGGACGAGGTTCCCGAGAGGCGGGCACACATTAACACAGTGACCATAAAGCCACCCGAATCGGATATGCTGCTTCGATTTTCAACGCTGCGACGCCTGCTACGCGTCTCAGCATGGTGCCGACGCTGGTTACGGGCGATCCAAGCCCGACAATTCTCTGTTTCAGGCACATCACTGACTCCGCAGAAACTGGAAGGCGCCCTGGGGACCTGGATACGAGAGGCCCAAGCAGCCTGGTTCTCGGAAGAAATCAAAGCCCTCGACCGTGACAAGCAGCTTCCGAGGCGGAGCGCATTGCAACGCCTCAGCCCATTTCTCGATCATGACCACGTCCTTAGAGTGGGAAGACGACTGAAGCACGCGATCTTAAGCAACGATGAGCGACATCCGGCCATTCTTCCTCGAGATTCGTGGCTCACAACGTTGATCATTCACGACCAGCATAGGCTCCATGGAGGCGTTCAGTTAACCCTCGCCTCTCTCCGACAGAGATTTTGGATCCCAGGAGGGAGAGCACGAGTACGACAATGCATCCACCAATGCATCACATGTGTGCGCTGGCGGGCGAAAAGCCCACAGCAGCTAATGGCGGACCTGCCGCCGCCCAGAGTGAACATAGCAAGAGCGTTCACTCACACAGGCGTGGACTACGCCGGGCCGATTGCGCTGCGCACGACCAGAGAACGAGGACACAAAACTTACAAGGGGTTCCTCGCCATATTTGTGTGCATGAGCACGAGAGCAGTGCATCTCGAAGCCGTGTCCGACCTGACCACAGATGCCCTTTTGGCCGCCTTTCGCCGCTTCACATCAAGACGAGGCCTCTGTGAGGTCTTGTACAGCGACTGAGGCACCAACTTTGTGGACGCCGACAAGGAGCTGCGGAGGTTCTTCAAGGCCGCAATTTACGACAATCCGCAGTGGACGAACCTCCTGACAACTGAAGGTGTAAGATGGAAATTCAACCCACCTTCCGCACCGCACATGGGCGGACTGTGGGAGGCAGCCGTGAAATCGGTGAAGCACCATCTTCGAAGAGTCATCGGCAGCTCCACGCTGACGTACGAGGAGATGGCGACCCTGCTGTCACAGATCGAGGCTTGCCTAAACTCCCGGCCCCTCCAGGCACTAAGCGACGATTCGGAGGACGTGGCAGCACTGACGCCGGGACACTTTTTAATTGGGACGGCGCTCATCGCAGTTCCGGAACCCTCACTGTCTCAGGCGCCTACGAGTCACCTCGCCCGTTGGCAGCACCTCCAACAAATGCGAGACCATTTCTGGGAGCGATGGGCTCACGAATACTTACAAACGCTGCACGAACGCTCGAAGTGGCGAACGAAGGGAACCAGCTGCAACCCAGGGGATCTGTGCATTATCCGCGGCGAGACGACTCCACCATGCCAGTGGCCCCTTGCCCGAATCACCGAGGTGCATCCAGGCGAGGACGGGCAAGTGCGGGTGGTGACAGCGCGAACGGCCACCACGACCCTCACCAGACCGGTGGCAAAAATCATCCCGCTTCCACAAACCGGCGACCAACACCAGACAACATCGTCCTAGGACCAGACGAGGCGGGCGGTATGTTCGAGAAGTCGAACATGTGCCGCGCGCGCCTGACAAATGCGCGCCCGGCCAACACGCGCTTATCAGATTTCGCGGCTCGCTGCGGCGCGTCGCCGGCTCACGTACACTTACTCGCGTTTAAAGTACGTTCGAGTAGCAATTTAAGGCGAGCCGCGCACAGACCAGCATCGAATCCTACCGCTATACTCTGCATCTCGCATCGAGGAAGCGTTGAGAGACTCGAAATATTAAATCTTTTGTCGCGTCGAGTGAGATTCCATCTCCTCCGCGCAGTAATCATCGAGCGTCGAGAGACTTCTCCTCCGCTCATTGCACTCCTGTGGAGCCATCGTGGAGACCGCGGCCCCCTCCAAGTCGGACGCCCCCTCCGGGCCCGGCACAGTAGAAGCGGAGGCGCGGAGTGGCCCCACTCCAACAGCGACCAGAAGGAAGAGGTGCCGAACCAGGACGCGGAGCCAGAGACGAAGGAAGCGCCACTCCTACCCGCCAGTACCTCAGGAGCGGCACACGAAGGGGGCGGAGCCCGCTAAACCGGTGTCGCAGGAGCGGCACCAAGAGACGCCGGCCCCTGTGAAACCTCGTCTTTCTAGTCAGCTTGTGCCGCAGGAGCGGCAGGCAACGAGACGGGAGTTGGATAAGGGACAAGCGATACGTCCGTGGAAGCTCATTCCATTGAAGCTCCCGGAGGTGCGCCGCACCAGGCCAGCCGGACTGACGCTCCCGAAACGGGATTGCCGCATTTCTCGGCCACCGGCCCTCCACCTGATCCGCGTCAAGGAGACGCGAACCACAGCGTGCCAGACGGTGCTCAGGCGAGCTTTCCTGGTTCCGTCATCGCCAGTGGACCCACCGGATCAACCGACGGACAAGCCACCTCGCACCCCGGGCTCTAAACTCGACCTCAATAACAACTCGGTCCCCTCCGAGCCCCTTGCAAAGAAGGCCATTCGCCACATTGAATTTTAAACCGTGCGTTAGCATTTATTTTTTGATTAGGCGCCTTCAAGGCGCCGCCTAAGACAATGCAATCATAATATATGTAATTTAGACACAAAATATATTGTTTTGTTACCAAATTTTGTCTCGCTGACTCACCGCCACCGTCCTGATCCCTATTGCGACTCCACGATATCGAACAAACTGCCTCCCAATAAGGCACATTTACTAATTCTTTGTTTGGCTCGCATGGAGATAAAATTACATGCAGATCAGCTGGCACACTTACAGCTCTCGCACCTACCATTCGAAACTTTGTAACGATGCACCCCCAAACATGCATCGTTCCGGCAAGAACACCACGCCGAGACCACCCCGCCGACCACCCGCGGGGTGAAAAACGGGCACGATGTGCCCAGCGTATTTTTTAATCATCTCATACGTTAGGAAGTCCGCGAATGGACTTAAACGCGGCAACCGCTTCACCGCGCCGAGCGGTGCCGAAGGCGGCCGAAGACCGCCGAACGCGATCACGGCGTCGGGGCGCCGCAATCCCCGATCGTTCCGCCGCATCGGCCCGGCGCTCGCGATCGCCGTCGCTACCTTCACCACGCCGCAACGCCGCCGCGACGCCGCCGCGACGCGTATAAAAGCCCGGCGTCGCTGGCACAGAGCGCGATTCCCGATCATCCGTCTTCCAGACAACACCGATCCTAAATTCCCGCACGAAAGCTAATCCGAACGTAAGGTAGAGCGCCTCCGGCATTCTCTGTCTTCGCCGAGTGTGTCTCGGCTAGCGACCAGCTTTTCGTTCCTATCTGAATCACCCGAAGCCGTCCGGATACGAAGGTAAAGCGCCCCCGGCATTCTCTGTCTTCACCGAGTGTGTCTCGGCAAAGGACCAGCTCATCTTCCAAATCATCCGAAGCCTGTCCGGACAAGACGGTAGAGCGCCTCTGGCATTCTCTGCCCTCGCCGAGTGTGTCTCGGCCGACGACCCGCTTCCGCCGCGTTATCCACGCTTCGCGATCCATATTGCCGCCGCGCTTCGCGCCATTTTTCCGCGCTCCGGGCCGCGCCGGCCGGGAAACCGGCGCCGCCCGTGCCGATACCTGCCGTCACGCGATTTGGTCCGCGCGAATACCAAAAGCAGCGGCTCCGCCCCGCACATACCGCGAGTTACCCCGCGCCGCCCGCGACCAAACCAACGTCGCCTCGCACGCATCGACCTATTGTAAATGCCGCAAGCATAGATTGTAAATTGTCATAGAATAAATTCAACTATTTTCTTGTAACCGAGACGCGCCTTCATTTCGCTAACCTCGCCCTCCGTCTGCTTCTCCGCACCTCCTTCGAACCCCGGCCAACCGCGAACTCGATCCGCGCTTCGAAGACAGGTTGTTTTAACTTTTCTATCGTTTTCTTTACATAGGAACTCTGGTGAATGACTAGAAACTTCTCTTTTCTATCGCGTAATATTTGCAGACCCACGAATGTGCTTGCATCCCCGACCGTTATATTAAAGGTATTTTTTAACCTATTAATTATATTATCTAGAAGCTTTAGAGATCGTGCTGCGACTAGTCCGTCGTCTACAAATAAAGCTAGTTATACTATATCATTATCAAATTAACCGATAAACACACACTCGTCGGCTTCACATTTTTCAAACCCGAACTTATTCAGAAATTGCGTGAACTTTTTGTTCCAACACTTTGGGGCCTGTTTCAGACCATACAAGGCTTTTTCGAGCTTACACACCACACTTTTCACTGCGTCGTCTCGTGATTCTTCTCCGATGTCGAGTCCCTCCAGCACCTCCATGTAGATCGTCTCGTCGAGCTCCCCGTACAGAAACGCCGTTTAAATATCAAACTGCGTTAGTTCGAGATCTTTCTTGGTGACTATCGCCAGAAGTACTCGTATCGTAACGTACCTGACTACTGGGGCGAACGTTTCGTCATAATCTATCCCGTGCTGCTGTCAGAATCCTCGTGCGCACAGTCTTGCCTTGAATCTAGATTGTCCTTTGGCATTTGTTTTCACTCTGAATACCTACTTGGAGTCGATTATCTTCTGTTCTGACGTCCTCGGTACAAGCGACTACGTGTGAATTTTCTCGTGTGCTTTTAATTCTTCCTGAATGGCCCTTGCCCACTGCGTGGCATGTTGTCCATTTGTCGCTTCTCTATACGTGTTTGGTAAAATGTATTCCGCGACATCCGCCTCGTATCTTTCTGAAGGCCTGACTGTTTCTCGATTTTTCAATCGAATATGCGGAGTTTCTCGAGGTTGTACAACCTCCGCTGCTTCGACTGTTTTATTTTGTACAGCGCCTGTGGCATTCTCTGGCTCGTTTTCGATGCCTTCTTGCTCTTCCTCGTCTTCTCGTGTTGCTTTATTCGCTGGAAACACGATCTCGTCATCCTCGTCGTCGTCTTGCAGTTTTTCTTTGCTCGCTACTGTCTTTCCGAGTTTCTCATAAAAAGTTACGTCTCTCGTCACACTCACTTTCTTCGATACCGGATCGTATAACCAATAATTAGCGGAATCGTCCTGAAAACCGACGAAAATTATTTTTCGCGCACGTGCATCGAATTTTTGTGTGAATTGCTTTTGTATATGGACGAACGCTTCCGAACTAAAGATGCGCAAATGTTTCAGATCCGGTGTTTTTCCAACCCACATTTCGTATAGCGTTACTTCGTCACTCGACCACACGAATCTGTTTAACACATATACCGCAGTGTTCACCACCTCTTTGACAAATTTTGAGACAGATTTTTCGCATACATCATTGTGCGGGCACTCTCAACTATTGTACGATTATCGCGCTCGGCTTTTACGTTTTGCTGCGGAGTGTATGGCGCCGTGTTTTCTTTCTTAATACCGCGCGACACGAGATATTCGTTCATTTTTCGATTACAAAATTTGGGCCCGTTGTCCAATCTCAGTATTTTCATCGACCGCCCAAATTTATTCGGCATAAACTTTTTGAACTCTTAAAATTTTTCAAACACGTCAGACTTATGTCTTGTGAAATACACGTGCCGATAATTACTCGCGTCGTCTTTGAACGTTAAAAAGTACTTCGCTCCACCGAGAGACTCGACTGTCATCGGACCGCACACATCCGTGTACATTACTTTGTTGGGCACAGTCGATACTTTCACTGAGTTTTGTCTGAACACCAAACGATGAGCTTTTCCGAGTTGGCACGGTTCACATAAAAAGTCACTTTTGTCTGTCAACGTTACGCCGTTCATCAGACCTTTCTTACGAGCTCGCGTATCGCGCGCTTGCCCACATGCCCCAGCCGTTCATGCCACAACCTCACGTTTGGTTCTTCAATACTTCCTGGTTTTACTACTTTGAATAACATTCGGTAAACGTCATTACTCTGTTTCGCGCCTAACGCTACAACTTTATTATCGCGCACTATTTTCACGTAGTTGTCGCGGAATCTCACCTCAAACTTTTTGTTTGTGCAGACGCCGAACGAGAATAAATTCTTTCTCATTTTTTAAATGTACAGTACGTTGTCGATGCGCGCATTCCGCCACACACCGTTTATTAATTTCTTGATGTGCATTGTACTCTCTCCGACGATGTCGCACTGCTCGTTGTCTCCAAGCGCTATAGTTCCGCCACTCTTATGCTCTCAATAATTGGTAAGCCACTTCTGCCGATAGGTGATATGTTGTGACGCGTCGCTATCTGTCAAGAAGACATCGTCCTGACTGATCTCCATCAGCTCTTGTAAGTCCGATCGATCACTCGCGTTTTCTCTCGACGCACGCTTCCCGCCAATTTTTTCTTCAGCCATAAATGCGCAGTCACCAGACTTGTCTTCACCACTTTTCTTCCAACGCTCGTTTTTGCACTCGCACGCAAAGTGCCCCATCTCGTGGCACCGATAACACTCGATTTCTTTCTTTGGCTTTCGCGATTTCTTCTTGCTTCTATCGTTCTTCGTCGCGGCTAATGCATTCGCTGTATCACTGTCCGCACCGAGTCTCATGTCCTCTCGGACGAGTTTTTTTTCCAAGTTGTCCAGAGCCGGGTCGACGCTATTCCAGGCCGTTTGTAACGTACTGAATTTTGACGTTAGACTCGTCAGCTCTTTTGCCATAATCGCGGCATACTTTTTTACCAACGTCGCGAAGCTGGGCTGCCATGTTCTGGATTTTCGCCACGTGTTCTGCTGCTGTATTACTCGCGCTCATCCGGTATTCGTAAAATTTTTGAAGAAGCCCTAACTTATTTGATTCCGACTTTTGTTCGTAAATTCGGCTTAACTTGTCCCATATCACTTTCGTGGTCGCGCAATTTATCACTGACAGCATCTGTTTCTCATCCATCGCGGTAATTATTATCAGTACAAAATTACCTTTTTCAAAAAATGCAAAAAAAGGCGCCAAGTACACGCAATGTATTTTGTAAATTTAAAAATCCAACCTAAGTGGTAAAAAAAATAAATAAATAAAAAATAAAGAAAACAGGCTCGTGTATATTTAATAAAAAGACAAGGTTAACGGCCAATAACGAGCAGCAAGGATGTTGAAAATTAAAATTATGTATTATTAGCAATATTAAAATGGGGACGTTTCGGCAACACCGTGCCTTCCTCAGCCAAACTTAATTACATTAAATAACATTTCTACATCCAAATAATTACGGTAACAACGTTATGAAGTCGCAATCAATGTACAAACGGTATTTAGTCGGAAGATGAGTAAACGAGTATAATCTTGATATTGTTAACTGAGTAAAAACGGAATTTTAAAAAACGCATTTTTAAAAAACTTAAAACAACTAAGCTTCCGAAGCGCGGATCTAGCTCGCGGCTGGTCAGGGTTCGGAGTAGGCGCGGAGGAAGACACAAGACTCGGTTAAAATATAACAAAACGTAATAGAGTTTATTCAATTAACGTGAATACATCGAGGTGATCGCGGAGTAGACAGATACGTACTGTTGCGCTCGCCGAGTCGTTCGTTCACTCACACCCGCTCACACTCCCGACGCTCACGGAAATAATAGAAACACTGCAGTTATAACAAGAATAATCTCAATGTTTATTATAACGTCGATACAAGAAAGCGTGGTCCACGTCTGCACGGTCCAGCAGCTCGAGAACAAATCTATCAGCTGTTTCATTAAATCAATAAAATCAATAACTGGCTCGTTACTAAGGACAGGCTACATTCGACTTTCCGTTGCACGCTTCAGCTCGGTGTCGGAAAGGTATACCGGGCGGCATGCACGCAACAGTACGATAGATCGCGGACGCGGTTACGATAGCGGCGGTATACAAAGATCGCGGAGTAGACAGATACGTACAATAGATCGCGGACGCGGTTA
>NW_020222981.1:3461-26718 GCF_003070985.1 Temnothorax curvispinosus | reverse complement strand
TTACCACTACACACATGTATACACATGTCGACGCTCACTTTTTGCCGCCTGACGTAATCGAAAAATTAAACGTCTCGTAAAGCGGTCGTTCGGGATCCCTCGGCCTTTTCGAATCCTCGTCACCGAGCACTTCTTATCGCCGGGCCGCTGTCGCGGGCGCAAACGAGATTCGCAGCTGGTAAAGACAGCTCTTGCTGTAGGCATCAAGCGCGTTCGAAACTACACGTTCAGGCTGCGTTCCGATATTCATTGCCAGTATCTGAAGATCTATAGCGCACGTAACTGACGTAACGTAAACTATAGATTTTCAGTACTGGCAGTAAATATCGGGACGCAGCCTGAGTCGTGAACAAAAATCACGTGAATTTGCAGTTTTCTTATTGATATTTGCTAATGTCGTTTATTTTAATATTATTGTTTATTTATTTTAAAATAGAAATTTAATTCACTAAAATTGTATCATGAAATTCCGCCACTCGACTACATAAAAAATATGAAAAATATTAGATATCAATTAAAAAATCATTATACTTGTAATAAATTTCGAAATTCAATAAAAATTGATAAAAATGTGTTATTTAGAATTTATAAATATTATACGAAAATATTCGTAAATTAAAGAAAAACATGAGAGCATAGATCGAACTTCTAAAAAAAAATTGACCCAGCGCGTCATTACTTATTATCGATACGGTATATTAATTATTTTACAGAGGCAGGAAGTGATAAATTAAGAGCCTGTTAATATATTCAAAAATGTCACAGTATATAGCAACGGATATGTGAATTCCGTTTTCTCGTCGCAAAAGTAGGTCGCTCGGATAAGGGGTCAAGAAACCAACGACCGAAATCATTCAGTCATCCACCGTGTGTGATAATTAAACGCTTTTCTTACCGCTCAGCTTTCCCGGCAACTTCCAGGCAACTTAACCCTTTCCAGAGCGAGTGGCCTAATTTTCTCGCATCGATGAACTCTCTCGCGATCCCCTAGACATTCACCCTCCCGCTCTCGTCGCCGTGTGTCTCTTGTTTTTTTTTTCTCTCTTTTTCTCTACTCTCTCCCGTATTCCCGGTAATAGAGGCGCACACGAGAGATCGTCCCGTCCGTTTTTCTCCGTCCCGTTTCCGTCCCCCGCGACGAGTGCAATTCAAGTCGGCTAAGGGCGCTCCGCCAGCGCGAGAGGTTAATGAGAGCGAGCTACCCCCTTCACACATGCGGGCATCTGTGTTTGCGCGCGAACGCGGGGAGGAGAGGGCCGAGGCGCACGTGGAAAAAAACACGCGCAAAGGAACGTATACGACATCCGGTTCATCGACGAAGCTGCACTCTCGAGCCCCACTCTCTGATCTTGCACGCTCGGCTAAATTAAAATGCAACCGACATCCCACCCTCTAGCCAGACCCGTCACCCCGCAGCTATTATTGCCTCAAATCGCTTAATCGTTCGTTTTGCCCCCAAATTGAAAGGACCATTCAGAGAGAAGAGAGAAACCGTTCGAATAAACCTTCTCATTCAAATGATTCGATTGAAGGAATTTGCCATTCAAGCTTATGTTATGTTATTCTCTTTGTTGCTTTATGTTCAGTCGAGGTGTTTTCGTAAAAATAATATGTAAATTTAGATATGAAAGTAATAGCTTTCTTAATATTTTGATTTTTATAAAAGTCATTTCCATGACAAAAAGTTTGTCACGTTTGCTATTAACAATTACCTACGTTGATTTAAATTGAAATATCCGGAATTTTTTAAAAAAGGTAGTTAAAAAATGATTTTTTAAGTGGACAAAGGATATTGAAGCTGTACTGGCGATGATTCTATTATACTTTGACTTTGATATAATTTCATTAAAAACATTATTTATAACAAATACGATGTGCATTTGTATCCGTTTAATAATATTACAAATAAAATATATCTAACCCCGAAATTATATGATAATCACATATATTTTTTGCATGTAACATATCGAAAAAATCGGAAGTAAAAGATGCCTTCTCTATGTTTAACAGAGCGTTATCTCGGATTCTCTCTTTCTCTTCGATGATACTTGTCGGTTTGCAGATTTCGATCGCGTATCTCGTTAGAAACACGTTATTTACGGGTCACAAAATGTTCTAGATTTTTAGCTCCGACGATTCACGGTTTACGGAATATTCCGGGTTGAATATTTCGATTTGGATGATTATCTGCATGCGCCGGCATATTAATAACCGGAGTTCCGAGAGCACGGAGTACTCCGGAAAACGCGGAATATTCCGTGATCCGCAGATAACGCGTATTGAAGTATGGCAGAAGTTAATTACAACGCTGCATAGTTTCGGGATACGACAGCAATATCGCGGGAAAGAATTAAGAGTTCTGATCAAAATTTCCTTGTTGAAATTAATTGGAGAGTTAGAAATTGTTGCGACGCGAAAAAACGGAGCTATCGTTCCACTCTTTGTCCGCTACGTATAAGCTTCTCGGCAGATGGACAGGCCGTTTGTAATTAAGCTTGATTTTATTACGGCGCGCGGCGAGAGCGTAAACCAAGAAGCTACCTATGGGCGACGCGAGACGCGGTTATTCAAGGGGTTAATTAAATTGTTAAGCCCCTGTCGGTAATGATGGGGTTTTGATAGAGCTTTTCGACCGGAGGCTCTAGCTGGAAACTATGTAATCACCACAAGGGTTGATAGCCTCTATACGCGAACGCGCGTTGATAATATACGTGTTCAGTCTTGTTCTAAAATAAAGAACGAGGTGCACGTAATATAAATGAAGTATAAACACAAAGTATAAAAAAGTAAGCAAGCAAACTGTCTTATATATACGAAACACTTAAGTTGTACGAAGAAGAAAAGAAAGCAGCATGAAAGGAGAGATATAGTCTTCACTATTTTAACTCTATACATAGAGAGGGATAACTGATCTCAACAATAATAATAATTAGTATTATCAATAAAATTATAATATTCAGTGTATAACTTTTTCAAATCACACATCAGATTTTTTATTCTTATGTAATTCTCTTTTTGTCTCCAATTCATCATTGTAACTTTAGAAATAATTCTTCACTATAGAAAAAGATATTTTTTATAGATATTTTTAGATAGTTTTGGAAATATGGATTTAATTATTTGTTTGATTTATAAATGCTGAACATTTTTTAAATGGTAACCCGCAGGAGAGGGAGTACAATAATCACCCTACCATCGAGCCAGAACGAGTTTCGAACTTTCGGGCGTAGATCAGCACCCTAACTCGTCTCAAATGTTGCCGAAGGGTGGTACGGTTATAGGTGTACTGGCCCCCTTTTCGCTAACGGTGTGGCATTCAGCCATGAGTCATACCCCCTATAGGTCGCCCCCGAGCGTGACGTCATTACTGAGCTCTCTCCCTCGGCGAAAGCATGTCATCCTCGAGTTATTATGCAAGGGATCGAGCTTACGGCAGAGCTCTGCGCTCTATCTCTCTGGAGATTTCTTTGCTGATATTCTCGATCCTGAAGCCGCGCGACGCAATTCCAAACCTATCTTATAGCCCGTTATTATTTTTCTATATAATAAGAACGGTTTTATTGCAATTCATATCACATGTGAATGGTTGTAAAATAGATCGTTGAATTTTGACAGTTTAATCAACTCAAATTTCATGTTTTTTTAACGAAAGCGTCGAAACATTGACCCGATCTAATAATAAGAGATCAAAAGTGAAATTAGATGAAATTATTAGAACCGTGGAATTTCAAGCGGATTTTCAAGGAAAATTCCGAGTTATTTGAGATTTGGAAATATGAAAATTGTCAGACTGCACTGAAATAACCGCTGAAAGAATATCATCTTCAAATTATTCAAGGAATATTATATAGAGAGAAAGTGCATGCCTGAACTCGGTAAATAGATACGGCGTTACACGCTTCATTCGCCTTCGAGCGAGAGTTTTCTCTCTTTTATAGGGCGAGCAGTAAAAACGGATTGGCGCAACTTCCCGTTCGCGCTCCATAAAATAGAGTTTGCTCGGAATCGCGAGCGTGATATCGCGACTGGAGCGAACGTTAAAAAGGTCACGCGTTTTTAGCCCGATTCGCGCCTCTGTCTCTTCATTTATCGCCCACTTATATGCACTTGTATGCATTGTGATGCGAGGGGCGGCGCATCGTGGCTATGAACGCGGAAAAATATCAGCGGCAGAAAAATGTCATGTACTTTCCCCGCTGAACAAGTGATATAACGTTATTAATATTCAACGCAGATCGGCAATATGAATATTTATATTTATTAAGTGCTATTCGAGTTATTATATTCCTTAACGCAGACGTTACCACAGACGTACACGGGATCCATACTGGTGGCTGTGAATCCTTACAAAGAAGTGGACTTCTACACGAATGTGAGTAATTTATTTGCGAAATCGTATATAGCTGAGAGCGCGAAGGAAAGGGCGAGAAAAACAAAAATTTGACATTTTTTTAAAGCTCCTATCATTATTGGCGTTTTAATTATATTATTTTTGCGTGTATTATTCCTAATGTCGTTTCATATCATTGGCTATTGAAAGCAATCTAAAATATATTAAATTTTATTCAAACTAGAATATGTTTATAATTAATTATTATTGTTATCTGTAATATCATATTAATTATAATTAATTATTATTGTTACCTGCAATATTAAATATTTATAATTAAAATATTGTCAAAAAATTTTAATAAGTTAAATATTATATACAAGAATTATAGAATAGAATATTATTACGTGTGCGTGCGCGTATAAGCTCTGGGAGGAGAAGCTAAGGAGAAGTTAAATGGACGACGTGATGCATGCGCGACACTTTCTGCAGTTTTTAGAGATTGTTTACTTGAGATACGTATACACCTCGCTGGTTCGGAATACGAGAACGGAGAAAGAACGTTTTCCATTCGAGTGAGGTATACAAATCCGATACAATGAGCATTATCGGCACACGACGTGATCGATAGGGTGGGCTCGATAGATCGCTCGTGTGTACGGAATAACGCCGTGCTTCCTGCGCGCGGCTGACAAAAACCGGAAACGCCCAGCCAGGAATAATAAATATCCAGGCACAATGCGTGATGCCGCCGCCCCGTGCGGTGCAAGGTGAAAAAAAGAGCCGCGGAATGCTACGCGCGTCGATCTTCTGGGCGGTGATAAACCGCTCTCGTCGTCACCCATACCGCCATGCCACGTTGAAAGATTAAAACTGCTGTCGCGGATCTTTCGACATCTCGTCGAACGCACTTCTTACGCGCGGCTCGGCTGCTCTTGCCGCAACGCGCATTACGAAAACGAGCTGCAGTCTGTTTAGCGGTATCAAATGTATGATAATGCGAACGTTAGCACTGCAACGAAACTTCGCAGCGTCCAATGAAATTTTCACCTCGTTACTTTGTCGGGACTTTAACGATAAAACTACTAATTGCGTTCAGGTCATTCAACTGTTCGTATTGACAAATATCCAACGAAGAAAAAAGCAGGCGCGATATGTGGCGTTAGATTTAATTTAAAGATTAGAAAGAGCAGAACGTGATTGTGATCTTTTACGTCGTATGAACTTGGAAGAAATTCCTGAAAAAATTATTAAGATGATAAGAATTATTCGCAAGAATAAAACTTCTCTATTTCAACGGAATTATTGCACAATGCAAGGATTTTCCAAAATCTTTACATTTTACTTCACTTTTATAAAAGACAATAATTCTATAAAGATCTGCAAATAAGGTAATTAAAAAATACGTAACTGTATAAAATATCTTGCTTCTCGTGCATTATTTTTGTAACTGTAGATTGTTAATTAAGCGATCAATCAATTTGAAATATATATAGAGAAATGTCATTATTTAGTTGCATATATTTTTTCAATTCAGGTTTTCCAGGTTTCTTCTCTTGGAAAATTCTCTTAGAATCGTATATTAAAATCGGACTCCACCTAAAATTAAGAACGTAATGATCAATTCAGCTCCTCGAATTTTTGACAGATTCTTTCTTCGAATCGCTCACAGCTCGCAAAATATAACTTTGATACTTTAATATTGCGGGAAAATTTCCTTTAAATTGAGAGATTATCGTTAAAAAATAATGCATGAGAAGACACGCTCTATGTTGAAGTATGTATTTAGATTGTTGGCTAAGTTGCGAGTTTTTTTTTCTCATCGCGCAGACCCTACCCGGCGATGCACTTCCGCATGTGCACACATGCAATTTGCATACGATTATTCGTGCAAAATTATCGTGCTTGTGGCGGACGAGTTTTGCCGCGAACGGCTTCGCACAAATCCGCAAAACGCGCCGCGGCAGGATACGTATTTTATCGTAGTTAGCCCTCGGTGTGAAAACAGGAAACGGAACCCGCCGCAACGTGTTTATGCCTCGAGATAACTCGGCGAAACCGACGAACGCGACTGCTGCTCTTCGACAGCGGTTTTTCTGGGTCACGCTGATGAAACGAAACTCCGAGCGATAGCACGCTCGACTTATTTCTTCACGTGACAGGACGATAATGTTATCAATTTTAGTTCAATTAGGATGCTCATGTATACACGCGGGGATTGATTCGTTCGCGCGGAAATGCATCGCGAGGCCTTTATCGCGACGAGCTGTTGCTCGACGTTTGCGATCGAGGGTGGGTGAAACAGATAAATTTCTCCTCGTTCACCGTTTATCTGGCGAAACGCTAAGTGCACACACACTCCCGATAATCGAGCGGTGCAGTTTTCCCTTTCCCGCTAACACCGGGATGCAGCTATTTTCGGGCGCACGTGGTGCGCGGCGGCTTCGCTCCCTCGCACGTCGCAGACTCATCGTCAATAGTTATGTCTCGAATCAGGGGTGAATTATTTCTGGGTACCGAGTAGCGGCAGCAGCTCCGAGCAATCGGAGGGAGGAAAAGAACCTTGTCGCGAGATATGTTTCTTAAAACTTCTATGTTGAATTAAAAACTTAAGAAATAAAGAGAATCTGTTTGAAAAAATCTGAAATCCTTGGATTTTCAGTTTATTTTTATCAAAACTATCCTTTGCTTTTAGTTTGCCGAAATACTATCTAAGTTTCATTTGACTTTTAGACTTTTATGCCCGTTCTAGACTGGAGGATGAGCCGACTCTCGGCTCATCCGAGTGAGTGGTGTAGACGGGTAAAAATCTATAGTTTATGTATAGTTTATGTCACGTACACTATAGAAGGCGGATGAGCCGAGAGTCGGCTCATCTTCCAGTCTAGAACGGGCATTAGATAAGTTTTGTTTCGTTTTGAAAAGTTTTTGCGTTGATATTTGAAAATATTGATGTGTTCTTCTCATGTTTATGATGGGTTCCATCCTTTGTTGTATTGAAATTAAAAACCATAATTTTATATATTTTAGTAGAGTTGAAACACGATGAGACTCTGCGATTACTCTGAATAAGAAAACATAAAAACTGCTAAAAGTCTGAAAAAATGTGTTTGATATTATTATTTCTGAATAATGTACTTGGGCAAAGAGCTCATTTTCGGCAAGTGATAGTTTTGATACTTCTTGACGAAATAGGAGGTTCGCTAAGTATTAAGCTAACAAATGGCAGGCCTCTTCGAAGTTTCGAAAGAAATTCTTCAAATATTATTCTGTGCAGCGGCGCGTTTACGGCCCGGAAAGCGTCGAGCGGCGGTGCATTGCGACCGTAAATTGAATTGGACGGTGAGAACCGCCGGAGTCCCGAGTGCAGCGATAAAATTTACTTTGTCTCGTGTTTGGGAACCGAGCTGGCTTTCCAAAAGCTTTATACGTTTTTTTGCACTTTCCCCACATTTCCTCCTTCATAGTATACATATCCTTCGAACAGGAGGCTTTTTTTCACCGTGGAGGTGCTACCCTTTTCGATGTTCAGAAAAGTTTTCCTCGAAACTGAGTTGCGCTAAAATTTCCAGGGGAAAAGGTCGATGATGTATTCTTTTTCATTAGCCCGTCTTTGGCAATTTATTTTAGTGTCCAAAATGTTTTCGAAACAATAGAACAATTAACGTGCACTAGAGCAATCACGCGCGGACAGATTCGTGCGAAAGGAAGAAAGGAACTGATTGTTGGGGTAGACTCACGTGACCGCGGTGCGTTATCCCCGTGCACTCGTGAAAATTTGCGTGCTATACGACATCACGCGTGATTTGCGAAGGTCAGCTGGGGTACCGCCGACCGAGGACTCCTGCCGGGATTATACAAGGAAGAGGGTGGCACGCCGTGGTGGTGCACGCCCCGCGTTATTGATCGCGCCGTAGCATGCGGATCGGATTCGGGACTCGGCGTGGTCGCCTCGGGGCCGCCAATTCCGCACATTTCTGCCGGGTGGCTCTCGCTGGATCCTCGGCAGAGTGATCGCGACGATCTAACGCGCGAGAATCGCGATCGAATTTCCAAAGGGTGACGACGATTACGAAAAATTACAAACGTACATTTGCGTTAACAAAATTCGTGATAAATCCTTCGAGGGAATAAACCTGGCCCCCCTCCCCCGTTTTGAGAAAACAGATCTTTAAAGGTAACCACGTGGAAAGCCTTTTTTGAAATTATCGACGGACGAAGGCATAGAAGTGTGCTGCAATTATTAATTACCAAATTAATTATTACGAAACAACGATGTTATAAATTCACATATATATAAAGCTTTTTAAAATATTGAATAGTATTAGATTGTTTTGATTAACTTTAATTTTATTTTACAATATTGAATAAAATGCCAGAAAGAGAAAAAACTGAGCCATTCTCTTTATTAAAAGAGTAACAAAGGGAATAGCATCCTGATCCAATTCTTTTGCTTGCTAATTAGATCGCTGCGCTCAATTTCTGTGCACTTCCCAAGCTAAGAATAATTCAGTTTCGACATCGCATCCTTATATTTGTATCTCAGGTACATTAGCGACGTATAATATCGCTCTATCTGATCGATGAGCAAGCAAATACACTCGGATTGTTGTCGAGGTAAATGATTGCTACTTCTACACAGTAAACTCACAATCAAGTTGTTCAAATATTTACCGATATTAATGGCTTGGAAGTACGAAAGACCTGTGTGAAAGCTTTCATCGGTTATCGGATCAATTATTTCACGATTGGAATATGATTACGCGAATTATTATTCACTCAGTAGACAATCATTCCGTGCAAGACTACACAGAGATATTTGTTGTTTTTTTTTATTGAAATTGAAAATTATCTGCGACGATTTAATTCTCTCAACGTACAGAAAATAATATAATAAACGCGAAGGAATAATTGACAATTTTTTACGACTATTACTTGATAT
This sequence comes from Temnothorax curvispinosus, assembly GCF_003070985.1. Classification (NCBI taxonomy): domain Eukaryota; kingdom Metazoa; phylum Arthropoda; class Insecta; order Hymenoptera; family Formicidae; genus Temnothorax; species Temnothorax curvispinosus. The sequence continues at coordinate 17,446 of NW_020222981.1, read as the reverse complement.
CGGATAACCGTGTAATTGGATTTCGACCGAACGTTCCAATCAGATCGAACGTTCCAAACCTCACGGTAATCGATTTAATGAGCAATCAGCACTTGCGGTAATCGAGGAAGCTAACACGCCAAAAATGGGTCGACCCGTTTCATCCGCAGACGCGGGTCTCGAAGATACCTATCACAAATCTACAGCAAACATTTCTTTTGTAAATGGAGACCGCAAACAGTTCCTTCGATCCTACCGAGGTAAACGGAAATCGCTGTTAATCAATCGCCCAAGCTATAGTATTTCGCCTTTCGGGTTTAACGCCCACCGTTGTTCGTTGTTCGATTTTTCGTAAACGAAAGCGGGGCGTGAAAAATCATCAACGCAAGTTTTCTATATCGGAGCACGACGACACGCGTTCAATTCCCTCGCAGACGATACTGATCGATGGACGTGACCCACTAACGAAATGGAACGAGGAATCGACATCCCTTTGCACCACCATCGGGGTGTCGGTGTTAACGACGCGGCGGCAGGCTTAAATTAATTAAAAAAAGCGACGCTAGTTATAGCAATGGGAATTAGCTCTTGATCACTATAGCGGAATAAATATTTTCGTCCAAGAGAATGTCGAGGACGTCGAGGATAAAATATTTAACATTTGCAATTAATCATGAATAAGATGATGACTTTTTATTTGATTATTACTTTAGGCTTTTTAATTTTATTTAAATAAAATAATGTAAATGATCCGTAACTTTAGATGTAGAATTTTTCAGATTTTAATTACTTAATCTTAAAAAATTGCTTTGTCATTTATTAATGGCATTGGTGCATGCTGCTACAGAAATAGAATGACAAAATTAGTTAGCAAAATTAATTTATCACAATGTGTAAATGACAAAGTTTTAATTTGTAATTTATATTCAGTTTTAATTGCGGATCACGTATATGTACTTGATATTATTTTAGTACATTCGAATTACACTTATGAATGACAATGAGCAACTAACGAATACGAAGATTTAAAGTAAAACCAGACATTTTGACGGAGACACACTTAATGTTTGTAAGAGACAATCTAGATAAATGTATACAAAAATAGTATCTAAATATTTGGCGATACTAACTTACTCATTTTTTTTATATTTAAACATTTTCTGGAATATTTTCTTAGAAGCAAATTGTAAAGTTCAAAACTTCCAACATTAAGCAGTTTAGAGGAACGTGAAGATACGATATTGAACAGGATTACACAATGTGGCAAGTATATATTATTGTATATGGATGCAGTCGACTTCTTCGAAAAAGAAGCAACGAGAGGTATCGAGACTTCCGGAGGCGTCGCCTGAAACGCGTCCTTTCACACTTATTTTTATATCCCAGCTTGTTTTCTTAAGGCTTTCCGACCGCGCCGCGGCTTATCTCGGACAAGGCATCCTCTACAAAAATCTACCTTGAGATAATTTCTTTCCAAAATAACTTGCTGAGGCTGTATTGGGATGTCTCAAATCGTTCTGTAACAATACAAACATGCAGAATGCGAATTTGTTAAATAAAGTTGTTGACCTATATAAATAATTAAAGGCAGCACAAATTAAACTTGGCTTTTAATTTTAATGTAATTTCATCGATTTAACTAATTTTTTCACACAAAGAATTAGGCAAGAAAAAAATTTAAAAATTATTACACCAATCAAAGCTATATTTAGATTGGATTTGAATATTTGTTTATAGTATATGTTTATTAGAGCAATTTAATCACAAAAGATCGAGATGAGATATGCATCGAAATTGAATTTCATTTAAATAAATGAATAGTATTTCTTGTTAACGTTATCCATTAAATATTATCCATTATTCTCAATTAAATGTTATTTAGTTGTTGATTCAGTGTTTCAGTTCCGATTTTAGCTCGACATATTCTTTATTAACTTCAGCTTACATCGCCAAGAAGTGGACTTGATTTACGATGTTGTTTTCAGAAGTAATTAACAGAATCAATTAATTAAGAATTTATAGTCTACTTTATTCTTGTGTGTATACTGTATGTTTGTTTTTTTTGTGGCGAGGGTGATGAGCTTAACCCAGTTAATGAAGGTCTTTATAATGTTATCAGCTTTTTAAGATTGACTTCTCGTAAAGAAATGAAAGTTGCAGCGCTGGGGAAATCGCGTCGTAACGAATGAAAATTGCGATATTATTTCCACGGCTAGAAATAATTCATCAGGTCCTTTCTCGATTTTTTTCCGAGGTTTTCCGCTGGAAATATAATCTTCCCGTCATCGTGCGGTTCGGTGGGTTCGTTCTGTCCCGGCGCAATGTATCTTCTTGTTATCGCACGGCAATTCCAGGCGAGTGCATTTCATCCGCTAACGGGCGTCGCGGCACATTCCCGCTGGCTGACGGTCGGAGGCGGCCCGACGCGAAACTGGGTTGCACTACTTCGGCTGTGAGACTAACGGCCGAGAGCGACAGCCCTGCAGGCAGAGAGCGGCGGCGTTTTGCGGGGCCTATGCCTATGTATATAGTTATATCCGCGTCCCGGGGGAGAAGGATGAACGAAGAGGGCCACGGTGGAACTCGGTCATCGTCGCCTCTGCACGCGCCTATCGGATGTAGTCGCCGATTAATCGGGTTACCGGGGTTGACGCGATACACCCGCGTTTATATTTTCAGACCCCCCCCCCCCCCCCCCCCCCCCACGGTCGGATTATCGCTATCACGCACGAAGGTCCTGACGTACACCCTCCTTACTATGAGCTAAAAGACAGGATATAACAAAAAATTCTTAACAGCACTGTAAAAAAATTGTGTAAAATTACAGGTAATTTTGAGACCCACTATAATAGGTGTAAATTTCCACACATTTTTAATTTGTGTAATTGTAATACAAAATTACTTTTTCCTTCCGTACTGTAATTTTGTAAAAATACAACCATTATATTGTATAATTACAACTATTAGTGGGTCTCAAATTACCCACTATATTAGTTATTTTACAAAATTTTTTTACAGTGAGGAGCATTTACATTTTACTTTATACGTCAAATGTAATCAATGTAATTAATCGTGTATATTATGTACATATAATATTTAATTTTACAAAAGACATATGCGCAATGTTGTCTTAACATCAGTACTTCCTACGAAAAGAAATTTGAAAACTCTGGCACTCTTAGAGAATTCTTCTTCTGCCTGGAAAATCAGGGAATGTTCAGAAAATTCTACTAAGATTGGAAAGTTAAAGAGTATTTATATTATCTTTTGGAAGATTTCGTTTTTATTTTATGGTTACCAAACACAAGTCCTGTTTGAGACTTTTAGATAAGTTCTGTTTTAGAGGGAGAGATTTCTCTCGAGATAAAATATAAAAGAATTTCTAATGAATTTCTTAGGTAAAGAATACTTAAATGTTGACATTTCACGTTCACGGAAGATTGTATCTTGTATTTCTTGGAGAGGGTGAACACTTCATGTAACACGTAATATATCTTTCTTTAAAATCATCTTGTACTATACACAAGATTTTTTAACGTGAGAATTAACGCGACTCTTTGGAGGTTCCGCTAGTCTTTTATCTGCGTCCGTGAAGATCTCTTCATTCTAACATAATAGACCGAGTTTACTTTTCGTTTTTCGTGCGGCAAGAATGCTGCCTCGCGCGAATCGGGCGAGGCTTTTAAGACCGTCCGTTCTCGCGAGGTCGCGGCTTAAAAGAGGAGCGGCGCGGCGCGGCACCTCGTTAACGGCCGGAACCCGTTTTCACCGAAAAAGGGCGTCTTCCACGTCTTTTCGCAGGAGTACGTGAATCGATACCACGGCCAGAAGATGGGCGCCTTGGAGCCGCACGTGTTCGCCCTGGCGGAGGCGGCGTACAAGTCCCTGCAGGACACCGCGAGCAATCAGTCCTGCGTGATATCGGGCGAGAGCGGTGCCGGCAAGACCGAGACCACCAAGTTCATCCTGCAGTACCTGTGCTCGGTCACCAGCAACGTCGACACGTGGGTGGAACAGCAGATTCTGGAGGCCAACACCATCCTCGAGGCGTTTGGTAATTATCCGTTAATAACATCCCGGTCTCAAATTAGCACGCTCGCGCTCGTAATTTCGAGATTACACATCTTTGCTGCATCTATTATTAATTTTGTTAGAAAATGGTCATGATAAAATTAAAACCCTCTGCTTCGGTCCACATTGGATGGATTTTATCTTTTAATTAGATCAAATTAATCCAATAGCGATTCCCTAATTACTATGATGAAATAATTTCTTAATCGCTGTGATGAAATTTGAATGACATGATTAGTGTAATAAATTTAGACAACACAATTATAATAAAGAAGGATAACGTTATAATGTTCTTGATTTTCGTAATAAATAGAGAGATGTAAAATACTTTTTACTACTAGACTTGTTTGATACCAGATCTACGAAGTCATTATTAAGTGCGTTTATAATCTTAGACTTGGATTAGATATCTGATACTGAAAATATATATCTATTATAAAATTGGATATATAATTGATCTCAGGGTCGAGAAATCTATGTATAGTTCGAAAACTCGTGAAAATATGTAAACTCATTTATTATATAGGAACGACTGGAATGTCAAATGTCAGAAAAAGAACTAAGGGTTAAAAATAAATTGACTATCTCCAGGAACAACTTATCTCCGTCGGGATTGAATTTATACCATTTACACCGCGTTACGGTAACAGACAGTTAAACAAGAATTGGCTTTACGACCAGAGCAAAGATAAACGGAGACGATAGAGTAGATCTTAATCGTGCGTTCAGAAGTAAACAACCGCGATTCATTAATCGAAGTCTAGGTATACGAGCGCGGCAGCAGCAACTCAGGTGTTAAATGCAGCGACGACGAGGGGGAAACGAATGTAGGTCACGAGGCAAAGAGGTTTTATGAATAAAACAGATCAGACTGGCGTCGTTCATTCACCTGCATGAAATATAATGCCTTTTTATAATCTATCTTATTCTCGGAATTGTTTGTCTTCGTCACAGTCGTGTTTAGCCCGTGTCTCGCATTTAAATGAACCTGGAAAAATCCCTCTTTCTCCTGTCCTGCATATTCAAATTGAGGTAGTTCCAATAAAATACACCTCCCTCTTAAAAATGCATTATAAAGCATACATAATTTATAAACGAAATTAAAGAGAAATGCTCTTGACGCAACAATACTCGTGAGACTTTTACATTTTTAAAGAATATTTGACTTGCGAGATTTTGAAATTTCTCCCCCGACGTTCGGAGAGTACGACAGAGTTTAATTTTTCATTCGCGTTAAAACAGGCAACGCGAAAACCGTGCGAAACGACAACAGCTCGCGCTTCGGCAAGTTTATGCAGGTGTGCTTCGACAGCAAGTGGATGATCAAGGGCTGCATCATCCAGGACTACCTGCTGGAGCAGAGTCGTATCACCTTTCAGAGCCCCGGGGAGCGCAATTACCACGTGTTCTACCAGCTGGTCGAGGCCGGCACGAGGGACAAGGAATTCGCGGAGCAATATAAGCTGAGGCCGGCCAGCCACTACAAATATCTCAATCAGTCCGGCTGCGTGAAGATCGATGGAATTTCCGACTCTAAAAGGCTCGACTCTCTCAGGCTCGCCTTCAATGTGCTTCAGGTATTTTCCTGCCCGAGAAGGAGAATATATATACATTTCGCGCGGTATTATTCCTATTATTGTCAAGTAATTATTACCTGTCTTCCGTGTAGATCGCGCCGGAAATGTGCGAAGGCATCTTCCGGGTTCTATCGGCCATCTTGTGGCTCGGGAATTTAAGCTTCGAGGACGTCGACGGCGAGAGATGCGAGTTGTCGAAGGAGGACGGTGACATAGTCGACACGGTCGCGCCGCTACTGGGTCTCCAGGTGGAGGATCTCACCAAAGTGGTGCTGATACGACAAATAAATGTTCGCGGTAATATCACGGAAATCCCGCTGAAGGTGCAGGAGGCCCGGGAGAATAGGCACGCGATGGCAAAAGCACTCTACTCCCGCACCTTCGTTTGGCTTATCAACCACATCAACAACTGCACGAACCCGGGCCAGGATATCTCGCGGTTCCTCGGGGTTCTCGATATCTTTGGATTCGAGAACTTCACGCTGAACAGCTTCGAGCAGCTCTGCATCAACTACACGAACGAGAAGCTGCACAAGTTCTTCAATCACTACGTCTTCGCGTTGGAGCAGGAACTCGTAAGCTTATTTCAGTGCTCAGAATTTTTATGTGATCAATTTGAACACTACGAGTTTTTAGAATCTTAAATTGTTCGGTTTGTCAGAATTTAAGTATTCAATTTAACTTTTAGATCTAAAGATCTAAAATGAAACAAGCAAAAGCGGTTTATCTCTGTTTTCTTGCAATAGCTATTTTTTTTTAATTTTCCGTAATGTTCTAACTTGAATTATTTGAATTTAAATTAAGGAACATTTTTATTTCAAACTGTTTATTCAGTTTGTTCGAATCTTTTGTCTGAATCTTAGAACTTTAATCTATCCTCCTTCGTTTTTTATTGTGTTTTATCACGGTTTATTTAGTCTGCGTTCGCTTACTTACATTGGGAAAATAAAATCTATGATACACGTTACATGTATTATATATTTTATTTTCCCCAATGGCCCCCAATGGGAATAAACGAACGCAGGCTTACTATAAATGAATAAATGACTAAATGAATATCGAATGAATGTTCAGTATCACCAAGAGGAGATCCAGTACTCCCACATCACGTTCACGGACAACACCATGTGCCTGGAGCTGATCGAAAAGCCCCCGCGATGTGTTCTTAAGTTACTCACCGAGCAGTGCCATATGCCGAAGGGCTCGGATCTAGCCTACTTGACGAACCTACACGCTGAATTTGAGAACCATCCGTGCTACGTGAAGGGAGATGACCGACGGAAATGGGAGACGGAATTCGGGGTCAAGCACTACGCCGGCTGCGTGACGTATACCGTCGAAGGTTTTGTCGACAAGAATCGGGACGTGCAGCAGGACGTGTTCTTCGACTTCATGTCCAGGAGCACGAATGAATTCGTACAGGAGATCAGCGTCTATCAGGACCTATTGGGATGTACCGTCGCTCGTGCGACCGGCGGCACAACCACCACGATGTCCCGAGGAACGTCCAAAGGCAAGCCGACCCTCTGCGACTCGTTCCGGCACCAGTTGCAGGCCCTGGTAGACGTGCTGCAGGCGACGACGCCGTGGTACGCGCGTTGTATCAAGCCGAACATGGAGAAGATGGCCAATAACTACGACGAGAAGCTCGTTATGGACCAACTTAAGTATCTCGGTATGCTCGATATCATACGCATACGCAAGGAGGGCTTCCCGATACACATGTCGTTCCACGATTTCGTTGCGAGATACCGTTGCCTGGACAAGAGCCGATCCTCGCTGTCCTCCAACGAGAAGGAAGCGGTTAGAAGTCTGATTGGTAGGCAAGGTATACCGCAAACTGAATGGCAGATTGGCCGGACGAAGGTGTTCTTACGGAGTTACGTGCACGAGCCTCTGGAAGATTCCAGGAACCAGATAATAACGCGTAACGCCATAGTGATACAGAAGATTTGGCGAGGATACGTCAAACGGCGAGGTACGGCCTCTTTTTTAGTAGAATAGAAATATATATCCTAAATTTGTAAAGATAAAATTATCTTTCGTTGAATTGTGTTATATTCTTTTAGTTTATTCGGAATAATAACAGATTTTTATTTGTTTGGAAATTATATTGTAATTAAAAAACATTTCTTGTTCCAATAGAGTACAAGCGTATAAGGGAGGCGTCACTGAAGGTGCAACATGCTTACCGCGGTTGGAAGCTGCGAATAATGTTCATTAGGAAACGCAGGGCAGCTGTAGTAATCCAGAGTCATTTGCGAGGTGTCTTCGCGAGGGAAGTAGCCGCGGCTCTGCGAGAAATGCGACGAGTCGACGAGGAAATGAGAAAGAGGGAGCGATTGGAGGAAGAACGAAGGATGATGGAGGACAAGAAGGCGTTGGAGGAGTGCCAGAGGTATGCTAGATCAATCCCGTTCGAATTTCTTAATTTCCATGAACCTTGCTTGTGTGGCAATCCTCGTGTAAGATAACCGATGGAACCGATTAGTTATGCGTGCCGATTGATTGTATGCGTTAATCGTTTCCGTTTGTGTTCCTTTTGTAGCGCGCAGTACGATGGTATTGCCGAGATGGAATCTGGGTAAGTCCAACGACGGAAAGGATCGTGTGACGTGTATATGACGGCATGCACTCGTTGCATGCTAAGTATCATCGCGTGTGGTTCAAACGTGTGCGGGCGTTATCGCTTCCTCGTTTGATACACCCGGGCATGGTTTTATACTAAACACCATTGTGATATTAAACGCTACATAGAAAATCACATGTTTACAATTGCGAAGTTGAATGGAAGAACGGCGTGAAGCACGAAACTTTAAGATATAAATATTATTGTACATGATACAAAATATTATATAATCTTTGAATATTTATATATCAAGAGAAGCATAAAACTACCGTAGTTAGCACACATATAAATAACGCAAATATTAAATTATTCTAGAGATTACAGAGAGTAGCTAAAATTTATTCTTGACTTGTATCTCTCTATTTTCTAAGGCATTTTTTTCGGCTTATTGCATCGAATGCCTGTAATATTGTTACACGCCAGCATTACATGAAATTCACTTTGCTCGTAACACCAGCATCTGCACTCTTGGAGAAAATTTGATCGACCTGCATTTCAATTTTTTTTTTTTTTCAATTTTGCAGGAGAGTGCAAGAAGAAATCGACGCGCTGTCGCAGATGGCCGAGCAGATGAACTCGAAGATGGCTACTACGGATTTGCAATCGGTGGACCTTGACAATCTATTCTCCTTCCTATCCGATGTACAATCAACTAAGAGCAATCAGATTATCGACGAAATCGGGGAACAGATGGACGAGTTGGTGGAGGACCTTGACGTAGAATTAGAGACCGTTATTCAACAAGAGATGGAAATGAATGCCAAGGCTGAGTCAAAGGTCGCTTCTCCCATTAACGGGCAGGAAGCGCAACAGCAGCAGCGAATGCCATGCACGAATAGCTTGAGCAGCAGCAAACTTGGTCAACCGAGTCTTCCGGAACCCACGGAACCGCCACCACCGCCGCCACCCCCGGCGCCGCCCTTAGCTATGAATGGCGATTCGTCAGACGACAACGGCGAGCCGATTTACGAGTCGGTGTTGCCGCGGGAGGCGAACGATCCCGGTAGTCCGGTCGTCCATAACGGCGGTAGTCCGGGCCAGATGCTGAACGGTGAGACCTGCGGATCACCGCCACCGCCTCCGCCAGGCGGCAAAATGACCAAAGAAATCGCCGGTAGTCCGCCATCCAGGCCGGAATCCAGAAGCTCCGGTCACCATCACGCTCACCATCACCATCACCATCATCAGACGATACCTCAGGCACAGCAGAACGGCCACGATCAGCCACAGCCGCAGTCGCAGGCGGCGCAGCAGCTGCCGGTGGAGCGCGAGCAGCGGCGCAAGTGCCGCGTGGAGCGCAAACTGCAGGAGCTCGAGGACAAGAAGGAGCAGGAGAACGAGGCGACCTATCACGATATCGTAGAGTTCGCGCAGAACTACTTCAACAGCCACGAACGTTCGCCGGAGGGCACCATAATGGCCACGTTGACGAGGAAGTCGCGCGGCAAGAGCATCGAGTTCATTCCGAAGTACGAGATGGTCACGTACTACAAAGGGTCCAGCATCCCGAACTCGCATATTCATATGTACGATCCCGATAACGTGAATGTTGCGTGTTCCGTATTCAGGGTACGTCCGGATTAATTAGACATTTACAGAAAATTAAAAAAAAAAAGAAAAATTATTGTTCACAATTTATAATTGAAATGTCTTCTAATTTTAAATTGAATTAACTTCGTTTTACACCTTCGATCTTAAATTTCGCAAAATTATTACTCGATATATAGAATCATCTTTGACGCTAGAATTGTAGTTAACATTGTAAAAAATATAGAAAAGTTTTTTCTTTAAAGAAGTTTTTTTTCGTTGATTTGTATTAGAGTTATGTATAATCATATTATATTCCTTTTGCAGGACTTGTGTAAGTACATTCGCGGTGAGATGAAGCTGGACCAGGAGATAGCTACGATTCAGAGTATCATCGCTTACGGGATCGAGCGGGAGGAGTTAAGAGATGAAATCTACGTGCAATGCATGCGTCAAGCGACGAACAATCCTAATGCCGAGTGGGCAGAACGCGTATGGCTATTGCTGTGCCTGGCGATCGTCGCCTTCCAACCGAGCAAGCTACTTTACAAGTATTTTGTCTCTTTCCTGAGGAAGAATCTTGCCCTCGAGGGCAAACTGAGGCAGTATGTGCAGTGGTGCGTAGACAACTGCAAGAACACGAAGGTATCTTGCCGGCAACATCCACCGTCCACGGTGGAGATCGCTGCTATGAGAAGACTGGGCACCATAGTATGCAGGTTCTTCTTCCTGGACGGAAGAACGAAAGCGATCGATGTACATCCGACCGATACGGCCGCTGACGCCGTCGCCAAACTAGGCGAGAAGTTGGGTCTTCGATCGCTGGAGGGTTGGGCCATTTATCAAAGCAGACCGGATGGAGAGGAGCATGTGCGGGCCCACGATTACCTGTACGACGTGATTGCCGCGTGGGAAATGTAAGTGTAAATTATTTACGTAAAGTGTATTATTTACATAGAATTATTATGTAAAATAATAACGCATCTTTAACTGCAGGAAACAATGCAAATTGAATACGGCACAGTCGACATTCTCAACGCTGCGACGCGGGAACAACACTACTTTGGGTAGCGGCGACAATCGTTTTGTCTTCAAACGAAGATTATTCCGTAATCCAAGGGAGATCTCGCAGGACCCTGTGGAAGTTAATATGTTATACGCGCAGGCGGTCTACAATGTCGTAAAGGTACAAAGACATACAATGTTTTATTATAACAAATTAATTGTTTATGTTTTTATTCTTATGGTCATCTATCTTTTTTAGTGCGACGATTTTCCGGTATCCGAGAAAGTGGCATTACAATTGGCAGGATTGCAAGCCCAGGTGTCCCTCGGCGATCCTAAGGATAACGACAGACTGGATTATTACAGCGAAGTGGACAGCTTTCTGCCGTACAGAATCAGTCGGGCTCGCGGCGACGACGTTTGGGTGCCGATTATAGCGCAAGCACACCGACAATACGGTGCCGGACGCAAAGAGCTCGCTGCCAAAGTCCTCTATCTGTCCTGCGTTATGCAATACCCGCTTTACGGCACAACGATGTTCAACGTGACTTATCGCGGATATTGGTCTTATGGCAATCAATTGATTCTCGGCATCAATTGCGACGGTCTGATGCTAATCAAGCCGGATGACAAATTCGTCCTGTCCGAGTATCGTTATCAGGACGTTGAGAGCATCATGCTGGACCCGAGTGACTCGTTCATCACGCTCTCGCTGCTACGACACAATCCCGACAGTTCGCACAAGTGCTTCGTTTTCGAGACCCTGCAGAAGAACGAGATAGGCAGTCTGATCGTCAGTTACTGCTCGGCGCTGGCGGGTTGGATCACGGAGAACGAGATACCCACGAAGAAGCTCAAGTGTATCACCAACGAGGATCGCATCCGGCTCTACCATAATCTGGTCAACTGCCGGCGAACTCTAGTCGACTCGGAAATCCTCAGGAAACCGCAGGATTCCGGCGGTGGTTTCCTCCGGAATACACTCAGGAGATTGTCGAAGCACCGGATAGAAAAGCTCAGGCAGGAACACGGAAGTGCCGATCACGGTGAGACTTACAAGGGTTTCCCGTATGCTTACTGGGCGTTCAGCAGGCAACAGATACCGCAGAGTCTGTCGAAGCTGCCCGATCCCGACGAGCAGGTGGCTCTAAATATCTTCCAGTTGATTCTAACTTACGCTGGACTCGGCCAGAACGGGGACACGGTGCGTAGGATCGAGGACGAGCACGTGAATCTCATACAAACCGTGATGGAGCGTTGCATACGAAAGGAGAACCTGCTAGGCGAGTTGTACCTCCAGCTGATCAAGCAAACCACCGATCACCCGGATCCTAATAATCGTGTCAATCTGCGACACTGGGCATTACTCTCGCTCGCGTGTTCCGTGATCCTGCCGCCTCAGAAGACCATACGCAAGTACTTGATCGCACACCTGAAACGATGCGCCAGCGATTACGTCACCGAGGAGGGCAAGTACGCGAGGTTCGCGGAAAAGTGCCTTTACAAGACTCAGGGCACTCGTAGGCGGCAGTGGCCGCCGAGTCGCGAGGAGATCATGTGCACCATTAATCGCCGGCCGATTTACGCGAGATTCCACTTTATGGACGGTCAATACCACGCCGTTGAGTTTCATCCATCTGCGACTGCCAGAGACGTCATGGAGATCATAAAGGCGAAGATGGGGCTTGAGGAGACTGCTATGGGTATGGCTCGGTGTTTTTATTTTCCCGTATCATTGCTCTAAATCTTCTTTGATGGATTTCTGACCGCCAGAGTTACAATATCACGTGCTCTAATTAAATATTGACATCTTCAATTGTGAAAATATTGTAGATCTACATTTAAATTTATTTCAACTTGTCCTAAATTTATTTGATTAATTTTTATCGCTGTTCTTTTATCCTTTATCAGGCTATGCGATTTACGAGGTGTTGGGGCCGACCGAGCGATCGCTGATTCCTGAAGAGAAGATAGCCGACGTTATGTCCAAGTGGGAACGGTACAGGGCGTCGCAGCAGGGTCAGCAGGCACGCAAGCATGCGCATCACCTCTTCCTATTCAAGAAACATTTGTTCTTGGATCAATATATGAACTTGGATGACCCCGTGGAAAAGGAGTTATTGTATCATCAAGTGCTGCACGACTTGCGAGCCGATCGGTTCCCGATCACCGAGAAAGAAGCTGTGAGTATCCGTTGCAACAACGGATTTCTACGTTTAATTTTCATAATTTACAGTGAGAAAAAGAAACAGCATCTTTAAAAATTGTTTACCAAAAACAAAGCATTTTGAGAAGTATTTTAAATAAAAGAATGTGAAAAGAGGAAATCAATTATGCATGAAGCATGCAAATATGCTTTTTAGTGTTTTTTTATATATCAACGTTAGTTTGAAACATCTTGTTTAATGGAATTATATGAGAAACGAAAAGATTAAAAAAAATTTTTGATTTTAAATAGAATTATTTTAAATGTAACTATATGATTTCTTTACACATATAATTCAAAATTGGCTAATTATTTTACATACAAAGTGTATTAAAATAAAATGACTAAAAAATCAGTAATTTATAAGATTCTAATCTTTTATGGTTTCTTTTTATATAAAATTGCATTTAACTTCTCTTTTATTTTACTTGATTTCACGTAGAATTTAGTATATATTTCTCGCATATATAATTACTGTATTCTATTGTAAGAATTTCACGAGACTATAATGTTACTTGCAGATGATGCTGACGGCTTTGCAAGCGCAGTTGGAATTGGGCGACTGTCTGGAAACGATATTAGAACCGGATTATCGAACGATATCGAGTCACTGCCTATCAGCGAGACTGGTGCCGTGCCTGTGCGTGGATGGTGTGCGCCAGCACCATCAATCCCTGCGCGGAATGACGCCGCCGGAGGCGAAGAAGGCTTTCCTAAATCTGATCCAGTCGTGGCCGTTGCATCGCGCGACGATCTTCGACGTGATGCAATCGTTCACTTCGAATTGGCCTCGTGTCCTCTGGCTGGCCGTCGATCAGCAGGGTCTACATCTTCTGGAACACCGTTCCAGGAACGCCCTATGTACTTACGAATATAGCAGTATTTTAAGTTATACGCCCGCCGTTAATTGCTTGATGATCATTACCGGTACGGATAAGAAGCAGAGCAAGGTCATCCTCACCACGTCGCAGGTAATGTGATCCAAATGTCT
>NW_020222981.1:0-3451 GCF_003070985.1 Temnothorax curvispinosus | reverse complement strand
CTTCATCATGTCCACGTGCGATGAAGCGTTCCCTCTATGTAACTATCTTAGCAATTTACTCCGAGATTAAAACACGTAGAACGACGTTTAGTATCAGGTTGTGGCGATAAGGACAATTTATATATATTAAACGCGTCACGCGTTTAATGCTAAATACGGCTATTTGATCCTCAATAATAATCCTCGCGTGTTAGATCCAGACAATGTAATTTCTAAAAGACGTCATAGAGATATCCAGAAGACAATCCAATCTTCGTCGTCTTTTAACGTCGTTCAGACTCTTGTCTCATTCGGAGAAGCCGCATTCAGCAGTAAACGCGACGTTAGATAGGAATACGAATAAGGGGACGAAGTTTTAAATTAATTATGCTTTTTTTCGGTCGGGCCTATCGGGACGATGACGAATCGTCGAGCAAAGAATGGCACTAGAGCTTAGGGATACTTATTTCTTCCACTATTTATTGGATTAGCTTATAGATCTCGAGAGAAAACGTCAAAGACTAGATTTAGTCTCCGCAAATTCTAGCCGACTTAGGGAGATGAGTGATAAATAACTGCCATTTAGAAGAGTTATTGACCGCAGGGAAAGGTTTCTGAAGACCTTTCCATTTCTATTGTGACCGTTATCATTGTTGCCTTTTTTACGAGCGACCGCCGTCACCGTTTTTTGATATAATGGATTTTTGCAGCACGAAATATAAACGCGAGAGCTATATACGGCGATATTTAACGTTCAAGCAATTATTCCGTATACATCGTTAATTCCGATCGACAGTGTTTTATCCCTCCGGCATATCAGTTAATATCAACTGAAGAGTGATTAAGAAGCCGCAATTATCTATGAAGCGACAAAAAAAAGAACAAATGCAATCTTCCGAGCGTGAGTTAACGTTTGACTGAGCATTTACCTGTTAATATTTATATTAATTCCTGTAAACACAGTCAGATTTGAAACACGACGATACAGCCAATGCAGACGTGGCAGCCAATACTTCATAATTATTGACATTGTAGATTCACAATAAAAGAATCTATTATAGATTATTTAATGAAAATAACAATTCATGTACGAGAAGAGGTGCTTTGTTGAAATATTTGCATTTTGAGAAATTGAACGATATATCCTAAAACTTTTTGACCACTGCTGTATTTCTCGAAACTCGAAATCGTAAGATATAACCGCCTGAAGATCGTTTTTTAAACCGATTTATTAATATTTATAATAACGTATTTAATGATGTGTCTTTTGCATAAATTATACAACAAACGGTTATACTATATGACGTTAAACAATCCACAACAGCCACGAATCCAATGATCAAGATTTATTCTTTTAATATACGGTACCGAATATTAATTTCTCTAAAACTTTTTTTTTTAATACCCGTTGATTACGAGATATTGATCTTTTTAATATTACGAACCGAGGAACGATACTGACTTTAGAATCAGTTGTTTCGATGTAACAACTATTTTAACTAACTTTATATGTGTTTAATTTGCGGAATCACATTCTTTTTCGTACAACCCTAACGTATAGATCTCGAATGACGAATTGGTTGTGCGACAAATGTAAACGAATCGACTGATCTTCGTTCTCCAGACAATCCTATCGATATCGTCACTTTTCTTCGTGTAAAGTTAATTACTAAATTAGAAGTAAAAACAGTATGAGCGAGAAAACGTATCCATTGTATATCCGCGCGATTGATGCGCCCGCATTTGTCAAAAAAATACGAAATTGCGTCCAGTCGACTTTAGTTAGTTTTTTTTCATCCGAGAGACGAAATTCGCTCGTATGTAAATATATGAGAAACGTTCCATCGTAATAAGTTCTGCGCAAGTATCTTCTGCGTTCAGTGGTTTCTTGTCAGAATGCAATCCTCATTAATATAAAATGGCAATCTTATTGATTTCACATGCAATATTTGCAAGAAATTACGTACTTATATATGTATAAGTTTTAATATTACTTATACGTTTTAAGAATAAGAATCAACCGAGAAAGATAAGAACGAACGACGATCTCTATTTTAATATTTCGCGTTGGACAAGTTGGTTTAATTTATTGATATACTTATACTTGAGTTATGATTTCAATAGAATTAATTGTGAAATATATAAACTCGTGTATAATTAAAGAATTTGAGGAACTCGTTGGGTTTTATATAAGAACGCAGATATTCCCGAATATTCTCAGGAACGTCGTAGAGAAGCACTGTTTTGTCGCGACGGAGAACGCGACGGAGATGGTTGTTTTGTTAGTTATCGTTTCTCCACTTGAACGTTTGGCGGGACCTCGACGTGTGCAGAGACAGACTGTGATCCACTTTGGAAGTCTTTAGTCTTCGAGAGCCGTTTAAACCGAGTGAGACTACGTTTCATGTTATAATACGGTATACATGACGCTTGCGTATGCGTGGGAGTGCTCGGAGAACGCGTGACAGTTCGAGAGACATCTGAGGGACGTCTGTAAACAATTTATTATTTTTTGGACACTCAGGCAACGTAAAAGTCTTAACAGGTGTACCTAAAGAACGTCTGAAAGTTTAAGTTCCGAAAGAAGAGAAAAGCTTTTAAATTTTTCAGGCATCTCTTGGACGCGCCTCCATTGGATCCTTGCCTGAATGTCTAAGAAGTTAAATCTCGCAAGACATCTTAACATTTCAGACATCCTTTAGATGTTTTGAATGTTTCGCGTTGCGTTTGTATGTGTGTGTGTGTGTGTAGGCGAAAGCGTGATTAATTATAAGGAACGATGCGCGCGTGCATGCATGTTATTTAAGTGATGGCGCCCGCCATCACACATGTAGCTTCAAGCGAAGTATAAGTTATTGGTTGACAATGTTATATTGATATATATATGTATACATATACATATGCATATATATATATACACGTATATATGTATGTATTGTATATGGAAACAATGACGCTGTGTGTATATAAATATATTACTATATATAGACAGGTATGAGATCGCGAACGTTGCGCGTTTTAAAATAATGGTCGCACAACACAGTGAGTGGAGTACCAGCGCGTAACGCCGTTGCTGTAAGTGCAAGGGACATTTGCGCCTACGTATTATATAAAAAATATACATACGTATTATATATATATATCAATGAATAAATAAATAAATATATATATATTCTATTATTATTCTATTATGTCGACTAATAAATATAACAACTAAATAAATATATTTATATATATATAATAGAAAAGTATATATATTTCCTATTTTTTATGATACTTAATTATATAGAAAATATATATACGTATTATATGTATATATAAATTAATTTATAATATAATATACTACATATTAATATATTATATTAAATTAATTTATATTGAACAAGAAGTACACCCTGTGCGAATCGCATAATTGGAACGGGCTGTAGTTCTCGTTTAATTGAAGATAGAAAAATAACAGCAAATGAAAAAA
>NW_020222980.1:0-1597 GCF_003070985.1 Temnothorax curvispinosus | reverse complement strand
GCAAATATATTCATTATACCAATAAATTTGTGTAATTTATTCAATAAATATCAAATACTCTTGCGGCATTAAAATAATCAACAAGAAATAATTAATTATTTAATTTAATTAATATTATATATAAAGATATGTGAAAATAAAATATTATAAATGTATTATTATATGATTTTAAGAATTATATAAAAAAAGACATTTTGAAATAATACTATATATGTATTTTTACATGTTAACAAAATTGCTACTAATTTGTTCTCATACTTGAATATTTCATTAGGATTTTCATTATTTGAACTAAAAATTGGGCACCAAAGGTTAACGTTTAGCTTGAACTTTTTATTAGTTTTTTAACAGTAATATTGATAAAAATACTGTAACAGTTTTAGAGCTGTATTACGTATATTGCTCAGTTAACAAGTTACAATCCATGAGAATATGTATTTTGCTGGCAATGTCTGAATAAACAAATTTTACTAAATAAATACTACTATATAAATTTTTACGTACATTTACTGGGTGCGATGCCGTCGCCACGTCGTTTGGCAAAATTTGCGCTCGATTATGATGCTTTGAAACTACTGGTCTCTCATTTGCGCTATACAGCATAAAATCATCCGACTTGTCGACACGCGTCATGTAGAAGATGTGCGGTAGATAAGATGTGAATTCACGCACACTGTCAAAGCCAAACTGCCTGTAATTCAGGTGCACTTGATATTCACGTAGATAGAGACGAGGCAGATCGGCACACCAAATGCCATTTGGATATTTCCGCATTAGCAGTTTAAGTAATAATGTTTCGGCATTGGGTATCAAATTCAATGTATCCATTTCGTTTTCCATTTTTTTGTTCGCCTCTTGTCTGACAGCATATACAATTGGTGTCGGGGGCGATTCTGAGTTGCTGAGTGATTTGGTTGACAATTGCAATTTTTCCATCGGACACTGTTGCTGGGCCACGTTCGGCGAATCGTTACTCAAGATCGGAAAAATTATGTTGCCATTCAAGCGCAATATGATGCGTAAACAATATATACGTGCCCCCGTAATTGCTGGGCTGAAATATTAACGAATAGCACTTGACCGTTGTACACGACCGTCACAGCGTCCTGAAAATTCACACCGTTTAGATAATTGTTAATATGTGTTGCACAAAATAACATAATATGTCAGATACGACGTGATTTTCCTGAACTGACCTCGCATAATAACGAGATGGCGGACGTAAATGAAGTGAGATGTATCTGGCTGTGAGGGGCTATTGCTCAGGCTGCTCTCTCGTTCTCTGGTGTGACATTCACGAGCTGACGTGCCTATTTCTCTTTGACGAAATTTTGCGTATGACTACCGTTTGAAATTTTAAATAAAGTATGTTGGTAAAGGGAGCGTCTTAAGTAGGCAAACTAAGGGCGTTCTAGGCCAGTTTGTGGTGGGGGGTATGACGTCACCGGCGTGGTGGGGAAGACGTCATCGGCGTGAAGAGGGGATGACGTCATCTGCGTGGAGGGGATGGCGGCATGTTTGCATCATTAATTAAATAATTATATTAATTAAACTAGCTGGTTACCCGGGCTTCGCCCGGGAGTCGTTTTTCTTAAAG
>NW_020222979.1:0-19187 GCF_003070985.1 Temnothorax curvispinosus | reverse complement strand
CAAAAATAAACTAATTCTAATTCTAATCAGAGTTTTTCTCTTAACAGCAATCAATTACGCTTTACAATAACCGCTCTGATCAGACTCGCCGTACGTGTACTTATCTGAAATTACGCCACCCCGGTGAGCTCACTTCGGAGTCCTATGCTACTTGATCCGTCGCCTATGAGAGAGAGAGTTATTCCTCGCGAGTGCGTGCCTATAAAAGTTCCTATCGTTCTGTTTACATGATTTTAAATCATTAGACTTCGGTGTGACGCGAAAATTACTTTCCAACAATATCAACTAAACTTAAGCCGTTATATAATTTGTGTAAAACAGGAGTCGATTTTAATTGGAGTAAAGAGTGTGAAAGTATTTTTCAACTTGTAACGATGCACCCCATAAGGGTATCGTTCCCGGCGGCATCACCCGGGATGCCGTCTGGCCGATTTAGCGTAATCGGCATAAGCCCGCCCGGAGTGCCGAGCACCGGCAAAGGGAGCCGAGCTTCACCGAGCGCGAGCGCGACGCCGCGCCGGGGCTCCGTAATTCCGCTCCGTTTCGTTCTAATCCTGGCGCTCGCTTCGCGCGGGTGGAATTGGCTACCCCCACCGATCTGAATCGCTCCGCGGGGGGTTTAAAAAGCCAATCACCGGAGCCAGAGATAGATTTCGTCTCGCACCCACCAGCAACCACTCCAATCCGCTAGTTCCGAGAGAAGAAACCTTCCGACTCCTAGAGCGGCAGAGAAAGCGGGATCCAGTAATCTAGGTCTCGTTCCAAGATATCTGGGCGCCGCTCAAACTCCGGTCACGCCACCAGTTTTCGTTCGCGACGGCAAAACCGCGGGGTCAAGTCAGCTTGGCCTCGATCAAGCAATTTTGTCGCCAAAGCGTCCAAGATCTTCTAGAACCGACCGACCGGCCAGCCTCGAACTGACATATCGCTCCTTTCCAGATAAATCTTCCCGACCGCGATTTGCGCCTTCGCCGGGAGATCCATACCCGTACACACGCATCTCGCATGTAACCGTTCCGAACCGCGTAAACCATTTGTATATAGCCTGCGTAAAAATCGCCGCGCCGACCGTTTGTATATAGCCCGCGTAAAATCGTTATATCGCCGCGCCGACCGTTGTACATATCCGCGTAAACTGTATGTATAAAAACCGCGTAAACGTCTTGTGTAATTGCAAACGAATCCGGCACATAATCATCACATGTATTAATCCGTTACTGTCTACGATGGATTAATAAACCGTTAAGCATTGTCAACTAAAATCTGGTTACATGCCCGTGGGTCTACCTATCAAACTCCTGGTCCGACGAGCTAGTCCGCGTTTGATGCCTTAAAACGGCAGATCATTACAAACTAAGCAAAACAATGATTACATCAAGTAGTGTTTTAACTCATTTCGATGCAAAATTATCAATTGTAATTACGTGTGACTCCAGTGATTACGGGGTTGGCGCAGTACTAACAATAAGTCATATAATCCAAGGAGTAGAAAAATCTGTGTTATTTGCATCTAGTACGTTATCAACAGCTGAACAAAAATTTTCAAAGGAAAGAGAAAGTCTTGCTGTAATCTTCAGTCTAAACAAATTTCACAAATATATCTTTGGTCGTAAGTTCACATTAATAACTGATCACCAACCATTGCAGTTTATTTTTGAAAAAAATAAGGGAATTCCATCAGTAACAGCAGCAGCGCGTATCACTCGTTAGGTGCTAACGTTGTCAGCATATAATTATGATATCAAGTATAAAAAAGGCAAGCTTATGCAAATGCGAACGGGTTGTCACGAGTACCATTACCTACATCTACGAAAGTGCCCTGTGAATTATTTTCGTTTAATTTAGTTAATGATATTCCGTTGCATGCAGCGGACAAAGGCAACACAGAAGGATTTAATTTTGATCAAAATAATAGATTTTGTACTCTCAGGCTGCCCAACACATGTAAGCGATATCTCTAAAACCATTTTTTACAAGAAGACATGAATTGTCTGTTGAAAATGATTGTTTGTTATTAGGTAATAAAGTAGTAATTCCAAAGGCCTTGCAAAACGAAATCTTGAGTCTCTTCCACGAGTAGCATGTAAGTATTGTACGAACAAAGATGTTAATAAGATCATATTGTTGGTGGCCAGAAATTAACGATGATTATGTTGAAAAATTCATAGCGTCATTGTCAACAAACTTTGAATTTTTCAAATAACAGTACTCTATTTTCTTGGTCTATTGCTTCACATGCGTTTTACAGAATAAATATCGATTTCTTTTACAAATGCAAACATACTTTATTGATTGTAGTCGACAGTAAGTCTAAATGAATTGACGTTAAATTGATGGATCAAGGTTCAACTGCCGACGAAACCAACCTAAAATTAAAAGAAGTCTTCTCAATTTACGGTCTACCTGTTAAACTGGTACCAGATAACGGCCCACCATTTAATTCATCTGAATTTAACGCTTTCTGTCAAGCAAATGGAATAAAGACAATTAAGTCACCACCATATCATCCTCAGAGTAATGGCAGCGCAGAAAAAAGTGTCCAAACAGTAAAAAAAACGTTAGAAAAACTTTTGTTTCAGGAAAAAGTAAAGGAGATCAGTAAAAGCCTGTTGTCGTGGTTATGGAATTTCCTATTTATGTATCGGAATACACCATCCACTGTAACTGGAAAATCTCATGCAGAAAGTCTATTCAAAACCGAGAACTAGATTTGACTTGATTAAACCATCCTCAATAGAAATGTTTGTAAGCAAACGCTCCGGATGTAGGGAAAAACGATTGTATTCAGTAAATGAGCCAGTCTATGTAAAAAATAAGCAATTTAAAATCTGGAAGAAAGGCAAGATAGTGAAGATTGTGAGTCACTCTACTTATTTAGTACAGATAAATGGTAGCGTCAAATCTGTTCATGCGGATGACATGCGTGTAAATTTCCCATATCAAGAAACGATTAAAAGAGACGTGTGCGTACCGCAGTAATCGACAGATGTACCGGAAGTAAGCGATAATGATATTATTGTGACTGATTTAAGTTCCAATAATAATAGCGGGGCTAAGACTAAGATTGAACATACAATTACTGAAATACCTAGCACTCCTAGCAGTAAACAGACTTTAGAAGAAACGGCTTATGCGGATCTTAATATTAACAAAAAAACCGTTACACCCAAGGCTTATACCACACGATCGGGTAGAGTCATAAAACCGCCCATAAAATCAAATTTATAATCTTAAAAATAAGGAGGAAGAGAAATGTTGTGTTTATGACTCTATTCGATCTAGTCTATGACATAGTGATAAGAGTTGCGTTAGGTTGGCTAGCATGAGCAGAACAGCGACAGCGGCGATCGAGATCCGAGCTTTGGATACACTGTTGGCTGTAAGATTAAATACAGTTTTTACAATACAGTTGTTGATTATTTAAATACACAGCATTGTCGTCAATTTGACTGCGGAATATGTTCTTTAGATTTGGTTCACATTGGAGACCAACTGAGGACACAGTAGGCCCTGGCTTTGGCATTATCGTTCCGCTGGCATTTGTTTCCCTTTTGGCAACATCCCACAACCAAAATGTTTGCTGGGCCGATACTTCTGCAGTCGCTTCAAACTATTTTAGTTACTGATCAGCCAGTTTTGCTGCCTTAAAAATTTGTCGGTTTGTTTGAAAGGCGGCAATCTGTCCTTCCTCTTCTTAATTATAAAAAGCCATTTGTCTATGCCTGCTACTACATGATCTTTTATTAAGCGTTATTTTAAGTCTCCAAAGTTGTAATCTACACCCAGTTTCTTTAAATCAGTAATATATGCATCAAAAGTCTCTCATTCGTGCTGATTTCGTGTGAAAAATACATGTGAATTCACACTTTCATTTTTCTGAGGGATAAAATAATCCTCGAACCGTTGCATTACAATATTCTGTAAAATTCGTAATTTATCGCATATCCCCGCAGGGTTCGCAATCTACTACCAATACTGTCCTTCTCCTCTCACTTTAACCCTTTGGACCAACGGCTTAACGTCTCTTTCCGAAAGACGGAGCCCAGTTTTCTCCGCACAAGAGCCTATTCTGCACGAAGGGGCGCAGCTATCGGAAAAACATTCCATGCTTCATGGCTCTAGTGGACTCAAACCTGGTTCCTCAGATTACGAGTCTGGCGCTCTACCACTAGACCACACTGCCGCCCTGCATTACAATATAAAAATTTTTTTTTCTTCTTCCGTCAGTGTAAATGTGTTATACACATCAATACAAGTATCACCAATACTATGCAAAAGTAATTCCACTTGTATGTCGCCTGCCATGCGATCTGTTCTTGATGCTGTTCTATAGATGAGAAATCTCTGCTTCCACCGTTTAAAGCCTTCAACCGTTATCACCGTATATATGTCAGGCTCAAAGACCGAAAACGCTCACTGAACAAAAAACCGATCACAATGCGTTGTGGCATATTCAAAAAGGCCACAACTCGAAATTCGTATCATAGCATTTTCAAAAACGCTCATAATGCGTTTTGGCAATGTAAAAATGCTACAACGCGTTGTGGACGCTTATTGATACAGCCATGACGCGATGTGGATGTTTTTGATAGAAATTTATTAATTTATTACTCGACTAATTGGCCCATATGTACAAAAGTATGCACTACGTTTCGGCTCAAGGTTCGAGCCCTTTTCAAGTGTGGTCTAAAACGGGATACAGTAGAATATAATGCAATGTATAAAATAAATAAAAATAAAACAGAATAATCCAATTAAAAACGTTAAATTATGAGCAATACCTATATCATCGAAATGACTCATCGAAAATTATAAAGAAAATTAATAATTAGCCTTATTCCATATAAGGGCTTACAAGCGGGGGAGGGGCTCCACTACCGTTAAACTAGACACATAGTGTGCCTTGCAAAGTACATGCGTGGACTTTCCACGCGTGGAAAGTTGTAAACCCATGTGGCAACTCGGCTGTATCAATAAGCGTCAACAACGCGTTGTGGCATTTTCACATTGTCAGAACGCGTTATAAGCGTTTTAAAAAGTGCTGCGATACAAATTTTGCGTTTGTAGCCTTTTTGGATATGACAGAACGCGTTGTGGTCGATTTTTTTCCTCACAAGTCAGTGAACGCTTTCGGACTTTGCGCTTGACATATTTACAGTAGCGATAGTGAGCGTTGGCATCTTCAACGTAGTAGTTGCTAGGTCACATGACTCGCCGCCATCTTCCTGATCGTACGAACGCTTAAGAATGAAAGCGAGAGAAGTACCTTTCTCTTTGTCATACATACAGGCCGGTATATTCCTGGTTGTACGGAATTGGAACCCATTAAAAACGTCCACTGTCGCTACTATACCGGGTGTCTGAGACCACCCGCCCACCCCTTTTTTTTCAAAAACTAAGCATTTTAGAAAAAAACGTTCCAGACGAAAATTGTATGGTTTTGAGGGGAACATAAGATGGTGTCATTGATTTGACTTTGGGTGGCATTGTTAAGGACAGGTCAAGGACACCTTTAGTTTCTTAAATAGAACCCCCTATTTTTTTGCATATTCTTATAGCTTATTTCGAGAGCTTTCCAAAACACTATAATTAAGTATTTTTTCATTAAGTACTTTTCGAGTTATAAGGCTTGAAAGTTACAGTATTGTGACATAATATTTTGTTAAGTATTTATAATTCAAATTCCTTACTTTTTATTTTTGCAAACAATATGAATCAATTAATGTAAAAAAACACAATTTTCTTAAAGAAAAACTTGTTGTGTAACTGTGTGTTTATTGCATATTCATTATTTTCTTAGCTTCTCACGATTCGGGGTGCTTGATTTGCGTGAGTCCCCTTGCCTCTCACGATTCGGGGTGAACGGCCTATTTCACGCTCGCGTTAGGAAAAATGCTTTTTCAATAACTATCAATCACGCAATAAAAAATCGGTACTCTTCTTTCATGGTATACGCTAAATTTAAGTTTTTGTCGAAAGTAATTCAATATGTACTTGGTGAATAGACATTCTGTAAGAATGAAACTTAATGCATGAATATGAATGCCTACAGAAATTACACAGCGCGCAATAGTTTATTCCAGGTATTTTAGACACTGTTCTTAACAATGGTACAAGAATTACACTCATTATAAATGGCATTAAAATTGTTCTTCAGCTTTGTAGATTAGTGCGCTATCTACTGTGCCACATTACGCTCTTACACAACAAGTTTTTCATTAAGAAAATTGTGTTTTTTTTACATTAATTGATTCATATTGTTTGCAAAAATAAAAAGTAAGGAATTTGAATTATAAATACTTAACAAAATATTATGTCACAATACTGCAACTTTCAAGCCTTATAACTCAAAAAGTATTTAATGAAAAAATACTTAATTATAGTGTTTTAGAAAGCTCTCGACATAAGCTATAAGAATATGCAATAAAAAATAGGAGGTTCTATTTAAGAAACTGAAGGTGTCCTTGACCTGTCCTTAACGATGCCACCCAAGGTCAAATCAATAATACCATCTTATGTTCCCCTCAAAACCATACAATTTTTGTCTGGAACGTTTTTCTCTAAAATGCTTAGTTTTTGAAAGAAAAGGGATGGGCGGGTGGTCTCAGACACCCGGTATATACTGTGCCGTTATATCGTTTAGATTTTCTAGCTATCCCAGCATTCTCGGACCTTCGTTTTGAGTCGCCATTTTATCGTTTCTTGTATACGTTGATTTTGTCTTTTACTTAAAATTTTTACTATTTTTCTTTCACTTGCCGCAGCGCCAAGTAATAAGCTTCTTCAGGAACAATAGTCTCTTGTATATAATTCGTTATATATTCTTCTTTGCGTGTCTCTCGTCCTTTACATGTTCTTCAAGTAACTGTTTTCTGAAATCGCCGGCAATAAGGCAGAACTTGTGATAAGGCTAAATAATTTTGATCTTTCTGATACGTGGAAGATGGCATCAACCGACAACGAAAAAGAAGCCGTAGGAGACGATACATCCGTTAGGGCAAGAGGTCCAGAAAGACAGAACTACGCGTTGTTGGCCGATTTCAAACAAATATTGAGAAGGGAATTGGAGCTCACGAAAAGAGAAAAGGTTCTGATGGAACGAGAATTAGTATATCATGAGAACCAGTTATTGAGACAAGCACCACAGTCTGACATGCTGTCAGGAGACTCGAGGGCGAAGCTAAGTATAAAATCTATGGCAGATCTGATAAAAGATTTCGATGCATCTGAGGGTTCGTCCAAAAAATGGGAAAAACAATTTCAGCTGTTAATAGCAACGTACGGATTGAATAAGAACCCAAGATTTTAATCTCTACAAAGTTCAAAACTAAAGTATTGCGTCGGTTTTATTCGAAACCCGAATATACCGTGCATGCCAAAAGTTCCGGAACAGCTAATTATCTCAGAAAGTATTGGTTTATTGGAAAAATGTTTCAGATTAAAGTTGGAGAGTTCAAATGGGAGTAATAAATAATCTTATTAGATTTTGAGTCCGGGACCAATGTTGGGCCCAGTAGGGTCCAAATTAAAACTCTCACTTTTTTAAATACTTGTTTATACATCTCCTTAAAGCTTTCTGTATATTTCACACGCTCACAGATGATTTTTTTCTAATTTAAAAATTGGGAATTAAGTTTTATGCCGAACGAAAACTCATAATTTTGTACCCATTCTGCACGCACGCACGCACGCACACATTCATACACACACAGGGATCAGATCCCCGTCACGTTTACGTTGACCTTGGGTTACATCGAGAGCGGGGATCTAACGGATACTTTTAAGATTAAATTCGAATTCAGTGACTTCAAAAACCCTTTATAAAAATGCATTTTTTCATTTACACGAAGTCTTGAATTTTGTCCAGTTTTTGACCGGTATCGGCTCACTGTGCGCCGCTTCATTTTGGGCTCATTGTATAGTCGGTGGATTCTTAATTTTACATTGATATTTACATGATAGACTTTCTCTCGCTTTTTGATCGCTATATATGTATCAAGTTCAATGAAAGTCGTTCAACCCCCCAAAACTTCTCGAAACTTGGGAGTTTCAAAAGTAAAATCCAAAGAATGCTCTTAATAGTACTTACTAAGGCCCAGTTTCCCAAACTTTGGTTAACTTTTAACTTTAGGTTAACTCACTCTTCGTCTCTTTCTAAGGGGGACTAGAAAGAGACAAAGAGTGAGTTAACCTAACGTTAAAAGTTAACTGATGTTTGTGAAAGTGGGCCTAAGAGGAACATTTTGCTGTAAAGTTTGTTTCTCTAAGACTTTCCTAATATGAGTAAAAAAATCGAGGTACAAAGGCCCTTTCGGAACTTTGACCCCCAACTTTTAACTACCTGCGGTTTTCATCAAAAAATTTCTTTTTACCAAATCTTTAAAACAACCTAGCTTCCGAAGGGCGGATTTGCTCGCAGCTGGTCAGAGTTTGGAGTAGGCGCGGAGGAAGACACAAGACTCAGTTTTCAAGTTGCAGTAACAAATATTAATTTTATGGTAATCAATAAAGTATTGAGACTCGTGGAAATGTCAACAATAAAAACGGCGATGCGAGTCAAGCGCGGAACATGGTGCGCAATAAAGTTTCTATGGTAATCGGTAATATATTTACATGAATCGCGTATTTACATACAAGCACATACAAGCTTTATTTGCGGATGGAGCGCTACGTAACGAACAAGGATTTCTACGGTGCTTAGATACAAGAGTTGCGTATGCACCAGTACGTTTGATTCGCGGATGGGATCTTGTGTAGTCGCGTATGTACTGTTACGTCCAACCCCGGGACTAGGATAAGAAAATCTGGGAAGCAAAGGAAAGGCTAACCAGAGGGGTCGGGGTAAGGAAGGACGCAACTAGATACTTGCAAATGTCACTCGCAGGTACACGCTCTGAGGCGCGTGGCGCGAGCCGAACGCACTTTCGATGGCTCAGGAAGGTTCAACGTCCGTAGGGACGCGCGGTAGGACGCCTTCCGTGAGCGGTGCGATCGTCGGTCTTCTTTCGAGTCAGGGAATTCAATCTCTTTAACTCAGGATCGGACGATTTCGAGAGGGAAAAAAGTAGCAGTATAAATAAATGGGAATGTATTTATATAACATAACTAAAACATTTATTTAAAGTATAAGTTGAGTGTCACGTTCTGACTGTTATAGTTCGTCCGTTTTTTGGTCAATGCATTTAAGCAATTTACCAGGGATTTGGACAAGTCGTGTGGAGGATATTATTATTATATTTACTATTCGGGACCGAAAAGATATCTAAGTTTATACGTATGGTAACGAGGATCAGCTTTATTTATTTGGTTATAATTAGGATAATCAACGTCGAAATCGACAGGAATAGGTTTAAAGGAGGGTGCGTTTTCCAGCTGTTGCAATTGTTGGAGGAAGGGGAGAGGATCTTGATTATTAATGACTGCTTGCTTGATCTGGAATCTGATTCGTTTAATACGAACGCGCCTACCTCCTTTCTTCGTCATTCAGCCGCGTTCGCGAAAATGAATTTTAAGCTCGCCACACTCTTCGGCAGCGCTCAAAACCAATCCGCCACACCCTCTGCTCGCCACACTCTTCGTCAGCGCTCAGATCGTCAGCGTAGAGGTCAAATTCACTTTCGGGAATTTGTCGAAATTATTATCTTTTCTGAGGACCAACTCCGTTATCGCCACGCTTTCGGCAGCGAAAGTACTGGATCGCCACACTCGCCACTGCGAGTCGGAATCCCAGAAGTGATAGTGATTATTACGACCCCCAAGAATCAACCCCGTAATCGCCACGCTTTCGGCAGCGAAAGTACTGGATCGCCACACTCTTCGTCAGCGCCCCAGCACAGATCGCCACACTTTGTCAGCGACAACTGCGAGTCGAATCTTAGAAGTGATCGATTTATTGATTAAAGTCACGAAATGAGATTCCAGATTTTTACACTTGTTCCCTTTTAAACTTATCTTACCTTTATTCTATAAATCTCAATACAACTTGTGCGTGAAGCGCGGTCTTATAAGGTATGAGAGTGTAGGGACTAAGTCCCAGAATTGAGCGCGAATGCTCGAACTTAGCGTATAGTGGAACGTAGGAAATCGAATAAGGCTAGGAGAGAGTCTGAGAATTACGTCTAGTCAACACCGAAGTTAAAACTTATCTGCTTTCCGCGGCGTTTTTCCGCCCTATTTATACCCGAAAAAGACCGGAATCTCCCGCGCGAGATTCCCGCCTTTTTCCTACCCGTCTTAAGGGGGGAGGTATTCTAGAAGCTTCTAGAACATTCTAGAAGCGTAGTTTTGGGCCCATCTGGCCCCCAGCCCTTCAACGGACTCCGATAAGATAATCTAAACATTTACACTAATCCGGCCGTTTCCTCGGAATTCCGAGCCTAGCGTGCGTTGTCTAAGCGTTCAAAACTTTTAACGTGCGTCGTCGGAAATATAAAATTTCCGTACGTAACATGAGTAAACTATCAATATTACAATAAGTGAGAACAAGGCAAATTAAACGCGGGATTGAAAACATTTAAGATATATTTAAGTGTAGAATGTATGTGTAAGGTGTATGTTTGTGTACTTCTCGCGGGTGTTACATTGGTGCGGGGGTGATCGGGCAGGATCTTTGAAGAGGAAACCTATTCAATGCACATCCTGCCCGCTATTATTACAATCAAGATCAGAATTGAATTACATAATTCTTTAGCTAAGTGTACGTGTGGTGTATATGTGTATTTGAAACTAAATTAAGTCGCAATTAAAAATAAAATATAAAGAAATATTTGCGGGGTGAAAATAGAGAGACAAAATTTATGCATGGAAAATAATTAAGGACCGCCATTGGTATGAGGTTAAGGTTATTTAAGGTTTTAAGACGTTTGATTTTACTGATTCCATAACCAGCCTATTCCGTCGATTCCGTCGATTTAATTGACGTTTAATAAGACATTATTGGAAATATAATTTATTTAATTTAAAATAACTATTATGTTGGATTTTACTGAAACATGAGATGAAAGAAAAAGAGGGGAGGAAACTCTTCTAGTTTAAACGAAGAAAATGCTATGAGTTCAAGGTGACAGCGAACCGGCCGAATCCGCGACAGCGACGAAGACGCTGGGAGTCAAAGGCCGACAAAGTCAGCCAGACCCGCGACAACGCCAACGACCGCCGCAAATCCAGTGCCTACGCCGATCGAAACAAAAACCCGCAATAGCAAAAACGAGGAAATAATATGAGTCCACCGACGTCAATCAGTTAACCCGGAATAATAAGAAGGAATACCCTGCGTCCGCCGATGAATCAGCTAACCCGGAATAATGAGAAGGAATACCTCGCGTCCACCGATAAATAATAATGATAATCAGACTTACTACTTGTTGATGTGTTACGTTCAATCTGGCTGGATCTTTTTGGGCCCTGTGGATAGATTCTCATCGATACTCAATGAGTTTAAGTTCGCGCGCAGAATTTAACTTAACTCAAGATCGGGTTTGAATGTGATACCGTTCGTAAAATGGAAGAGAAGGGAAGTAAATTGAACTAAAAAGATGAACCGGAGGGAAGAGATGAACCGGGATGAAGAGGTGAACTGTCTGAAGAAGAACTGAACTAAGAGAGGGAGTCACGCGATGTCGCGATTTATATAGGAAAGTTCAAAGGATGGAAGGCGTGGATTTCGTGTAGGATGTCTGGTTTTTGTTTCGAGGATTTCTTATTGGCGGAATGTTTTTTACTCAAGAGGTGGATTCCTCAGTTTTCGCCTATCCTAGAAAGCTAAAGACGGTTATCGATTTTTCCGGTTTTCCATTAGTGAGTCCTCTCGTAAGGCCCCCACTGTCTTATTGGAGATGTAACCCATCGCTTCTTCCAGTGACGTATTTTGTTTTTCGGCTATCGCTGATTTCTCTTTTATTAGGGTTCTGGGTTTTTAGTTTATCTTGCGACCCTATTTTTAGTACCGACAGACAAATGCATTCCATTTAATCTTAATTGTAGTTTTATTGCAAACAGAAACTTCCGCCACGTGCTTTTACCAGATTTCCAAAAGCACGTTTTAGACCTTGTTTCTGTTTGTCGGAACATTGCGGCAATTTTGAGCTAGTCGCGCGATGCAATAAAGATCCTAAGCAAACTCCGTCTGAGATTAAAGCTTTTTTGGCGCGTCGTGTCGCCGGGTTTATAGTTACGGACCAGACAAAGTTGATAGAAAAAATCCGATCACGTATGCCCCGTCTGTCAGTACTTTATTCTGGAAGGTCGCTTTGTCGTTTAGGCAAATAGCTAATTAAAAAAGGGAATGTGAGGAGAACAAAGCTCACTCGCCGATCGATAACCGTCCGTGCTCAGTTTAATTTTAATCTTAAGAACTATTCTAAATTTTTAAGAGGTTTCCGCGAAAAGGGGAAATCGTGGAATCCACAGGATGTAACAATAATACAAATAAGTCTTATTCGCGGACGGAACGCTATGTGGTGAACAGAGATATATTCTATGGTGAGCGGCGTTATATATCTGAGTCGCGGGATATAATGGTGAAGTAATTATATACAGGTTTTATTCGCTATGTACAGTACGGCGGGAGCGCGAGATATTCCACTGGCGCGGTGAAACGCGGGCGATGATTAACGGGCGCGTGTGCAGGCGGAATACGGCTCGGTGATACGGCGCGGGATAACGCGGGAGCGCGCATAGGTATCGCGGTGATGACGATATGGACCTCGGGAAAGGCTACCGTGCAACCGAGACTCTCGGCAAGCGTAGAGAGCACCTCTCTACCCTGTTTTGCGGCGGTGCTTCGGGAGGTAAACGGAATCGGGCGGCTGAGACACTCAGCGAGTATAGGGAGCACCTCCCTATGATGGACCGCCTGGATTTCGTTGCTCAGGGAACGGTACCGTGCGGCCGAGACCCTCGGCGAGGATAGAGAGTATTTCTCTATCTTGACTCGCGCTGGTACGCTGTGCTGATAGTCTTATTGGACGGCTGAGACCCTCAGCAAGTCTAGAGAGCAACTCTCTAGACTTAAAACGTGTCGATAAGACGAGAAGCGGTCGGAAACGACAAGTCTTCGAGATACGTCACTCGATGGAGCCAGAGAGCAATTCTCTACCTTAGGACTTGTTCGCTTTCAGGAATTTGGGTGCCGAGAGCAGCGGATGATCGGTCGAGTCGGTGTGCTGGCTCACGGTGGAATACGATTATTATTAATAATTGCCGGTTTATATACCCGCAGCGGCGTTTTGGAAGTGGCGGGGGTACGAGCGACGGCAATCGCGAGCGCCGGGGTGGAGCGGCGAAACGGTCGGAAATTACGACGTCCCGACGCTGCGATTGCGTTCGGCGGTCTTCGGTCGTTTTCGGCACCGCTCGGCGTTCCGAGTCGGTTGCCGCGGTAAGTCCTTCGCGTAGACTTTATTCGAGCGCGGTTTCGTACAAGGATTAAAAATATGGCATACCGTGCCTTTCCTCGCTTGGCGGATGTTCGGCCGGGCGGCATCCGGCTGATATTCGCCGGGAACGATGCGATTCCGGGGCGCATTGTTATATCTTTAAAACGAGCAACAATAGTCCCCTTCCCATTTAAAATTTTTTACTTACACCCCCGCTCTCGCCTCCCTAGAGGCCAAAAAAAATTAATTTGGTATAAAATAAGTAGCCTTCTAAATGATCATGAACACGTGTTTTGGTGTTTTTCCATATCTAAAGCCGTTTCCGAGATCCAAGGGGTTGGGTCAAACTTTAGAGATATCCTGTATACATGTAATAGATTACATATTTAATACGTTAATAATAAAAAACTTCGTGTTTTATTTTTTATAAAAATAATTATTTAGCAAAAAAAATGTTTTAATAACGATTTGGCGGAAGGTACGATCTATTTCTCATATAAGGTCCTTCTAAGGCACGGCGCCACACGCGCGATCGACGACTCGTCCGTCGACCTTCGAGTAGCAGTGGCTGGATAGTAAGCGTTGCCTCAGAAATTTGGCCCTAATTCCGAAAAGGGTATATACAAGATGTAATGGTGCGTGTCCACCTGCGAGTAAAACTCTCGATAGTAGCTCTCGAGATTGATTCTAGCAAATGGACATATTCCTAAGAGTACCTAACGGAGAATGATTCGCAACTCTCGGCGAGCAAACTTGTCAAGACCTACTCGCAAATCGACACGACGTTATTTTACTCTCGGAGATCAGCTCGCCAAGCTCGAACGCTGTTCGTATTTTGAGAGCTACATGTTGAGAGTAAAAACCGAGATGGCAAAAGTTTGTTCCTTTGATGACACCAAAAAAACTTATTAAATAATGCGGAAATCATGAACTATTGTAGAATACTACTGTGACAGAAATAAAAAAATTTTTAAATTTTTATGTTCTGCAAATAAAGTGCGAAAAAAATTCATAATTTAAAGAATTAGATAAGAATATTTTTAATACATTCTCTAATTACTTGGTCAATAATAATTAGTTACACTTTAGTTTTACATAGTTTGCACGTTTTAGTTACAGTGCTGAAATTAAATACATTTTTACATCGCGAATTAAGTACATTAAAAAAAAAAAAAAAAATTATTAAATATTTACATATAAAAATCTAACATCAAGGTATTTCGCAAACTGAAAACTAAATAATAATATCGCACTATGTATTCCACTTCACAATTTGTAAGTCTGCAGTAACTTTTAATTGTTGGGAGTCTTCAATCTTAAGCTCTCTAATTAGAGCAGATCCGGCACTTGTTATCAATCCATTGCTTGACTCAGAAGGTCTTTTTGTTGTTATTTAACACCCTTTTTCTTTTTAAAATAATGCTAGCCACTATAGTAGCCGCAAGTTTTTTTCGTTTACGAGGCATTATGATGTCACCACTCTCAGAGATCGACTAAAAAAGTACGTAAGTGGACACGGTTTTGAGAGAACTCTCCGAAAGAATACTCTCTGGATTCTCACGAGATGCTCGCGAGAGTACAATGTCAGAAAAATTACTCTCAAATGGACAGTGTCAGAATCAATCTCGAGAGCTACTCTCGAGAGTTTTACTCGCAAGTGGACACGCACCTTTACAAAAGTTTCCGGAGTTTTTTTGAAAACACTAAGCAGTTACAAATCGGTATATAAATTGAAAATCTACACTTAAAACAGAACATAAAACTTTATTAGAACATTAATAACAAAATTAAACGAAGAAAATTAAGAATTTTTAATTGACTTGTCTGGCTATTATCATGACAATACGACTTGATTTTGGTCAGATTATCGTCAAGACATTTCAGACCAAAGATTTTGGTCTTTCTAAATTAATATTCTAAATATTTAAATAATTTTATTTTATAGTAAAAATATTACCTTAGCCAAGGTTCAAACTTGGAAACCTCCCCCATTCCGTGTAGGGTGTCGTACCAATTCGACCATTGAGGCATGTGGTAATATTTATCGCAATAATACGCGTATTAAAGAGTAAACAATAATAAGAGTAAACAATAATAAGATAGAACATCAATTTTGGTCAACGGTTTATATTCTGGCGAAGTAAATGTCTCTTATTCATATTCGGTTTAAATGAAGAAAATTATAATAAATGCTCAAAATAGTTTCCTTTGGCTTTAATACATTTTCGAAGTTGACTCGAAAAATTGTTCGCAATGGTCGCGCACTGCTGGATGGTAATTTCATCCCAGTTACGTCGCAGGTTCACTTTGAGGGACTTCGTTGATTTAATAAAGCTAACTTCAGAGATTTTTTGCTTCAAGATAGTCCACACGGAAAAGTCCATTGGGTGCAAATCCGACGAGTTTGGTGGCCTTTTCCGCGTGGTCTACCTTGGATCTCTGGAGTTTGCTTTAAATCAACGGAGTCCCTCAAAGTGGCCCTATAATGTGACTAAAATAAAATTACTATCTAGTAGTGCGCGGCCATCGTGAACAATTTTCCGAAGCAGCTTCGAAAATGTATTAAAGACAAAGGAGACAATTTTAAACTTTTATTGTAATTTCCTTTATTTAATTTTGTTATTAATGTTCTAATTTATGTTCTGTTAAAAATTTAGATTTTTTATTTATATACTGATTTGTAGTTGCTGAATGTTTTTAAAAAAATTATGCGAACTTTTGTGTCACCTTGTAATTCCGAATAATGGTTTAAATGATATTCAGGAAAAAAAAACTAATTTTTTCGAGAGAGAGAGAGAGAGAGAGTTTTTCACCCCTTTAATATGCCATTAATTACTTATAAAAAAATATGTGTCACTTATTTTTCTCTATATTTTAATATATCCAAGGCTTGTTAAAATTGGAGAACACTTGGTTGTATTTCCTTGTAAGACAAAAACATGGAAAATCTTTTATATTTAATTAATTCATGTCATCTCTTTATATTAATTTTATTATTTGCTTTAGATAAATTACAGGATGTAACATGTAATTATTTTATATTGTTATTAGAATGAAATATTATGGACTTGTATGGCTGTCATAGCAACTGATAATAGAGAACTGCATGCTGCAGAAGAAGCATACGCTGCTATTTGTAGATTTGATAAAGTAGATTATATTAAATATATCAAGGTAATTAAATTATCTATTGATATTTATTTATTTTTATTAAGATAATCTCAAATAAAATAAATCCGTACATTGTTTGTAGAATTTGCCTACTGCTACAGAGAGACATGCAGAAATGGCATTACTGGCAGGGGATGTGCCGATGGCAGAAGGTATATTGTTACAAAGCAGTTTAATTAAGGAGGCTATACATATCAACATCCAAATTTATAATTGGAATAGGTAAGTTAGAAAGTAACACAAGATTTAATTATAAAATAAGCAATTTGATTATAATTTATTTTTATTACAACGCAATTGTTTTAAAAATTGATAGAAATATATTCCTTAACAAAATTAAAATAGAGATAATTACATCGAATTACATGATAAAAATAACGTATATACAGGGTGTCTCAACGCACTGTGTCCAAATGCTCGTGATGAGGTAATAGGGATCAAGATAAACAAAAATGTTCTCTACCATTTTGCAATATTCGCAATAGTTAATGAGTTACTAATTAATATGTCTGAGTGAATAACCGCATGAGAAGCGGTAGGCCGAAGTCCGGCCAAGTCGGCAGGCGCGCGCGTGAGCGAGTAGTGAGTGGCGAGGGGCGTGGTCATGCGCCCATACGCGCGCTTGTCGACTTGCCGCGCTAATGATAAAAAACATTTTTGTTTATCTTGATTTCGTCTACCTCATCACGAACATATGATTCAGTGCGTTGGAACATTCTGTATAACTTTGCAAAATATAGAACAATTTTCAAAAACATTATCTATACAAACGGCGATGCGAGTCAGGCGCGGAACGTGGTGCGCAATAAAAATTAAAACGTGTATTTACAAGTAAAGAACGTTTTGGCTCTTCCTTTGAGCCATCTTCAGCTTTATTAACACAAACAGGAAATTTATTTCTCGAAGTAGCAAACTCCTTTCCTGGAAAGATGTCGTGATAAACGAGCTGGTACACACGATTATGGTGGACATTTCCACTGAGAAACGGAAAAGGCATCATGTATACTAAATCGTTGAAGGAAACAAAAAAGAAGAAAGGAGAGAGCTCACCTCAAGTTCTGCAGCAGTCAAAAATACATTAATTAAAAAGTCGTAGCAAGACGGTGTGGATACAGAGAGTCGCACATCTCGGAACAGAAGCGAGAATATCGCAGTCACACACGTGTCGGTAGAAAACGAAATGAGAAGCGGGTCACAAGTATGCCGGTCGGAAACGTAATTATAAACAAAGTAACCAGCCAAAGAGGGGAAACCAAAGGTTAAGCATTATTTATGATAGACAGGTATGCGTGGTGTAAGCAGTCGGTATCCGATTGTAAATTCAAACTATGGCGCTGTTGTCTAATGTATAGAACTTCAGAAATAAGTCGCTTGTGATAGGATCTTTCGTGATCCAATATCTCGACGCCATCCCAATCGAAATCGTGGTCATTCTGAATTCTATGATCAGACCTTTTCCGTTTCTCAGTGGAAATGTCCACCATAATCATGTGTGCCAGCTCGTTTATCACGACATCTCTCCAGGAAAGGAGTTTGCTACCTCGAGCCCTGCAGAAATAAATTTCCTGTTTGTGTTAATAAAGCTAAAGATGGCTCAAAGAAAGAGCCGAAACGTTCTTTACTTGTAAATACACGTTTTAATTTTTATTGCGCACCACGTTCCGCGCCTGACCCGCATCGCCGTTTGTATAGATGACATTTTTACGAGTCCAGATATATTATTAATTTTCAAAAAGTTTTTAAGTATTTTAAGGACGTTCTCCGGCTCTAGTCATGCTCAACTTATATTCATGCTTAAGGGGATTCTGCAGTGACTGGCGAACTTCCTCGATGTCGATAATGTCAACCTTTCTAATTTTGTTTTCCTTATATCTGTCTTTGTCTAACGAAATGACATCTGGCCTTTCTTCGATTGCTATTTGCTCGCCATCTCTCGCAAGATCCAACAACTACTGTTGCTGCTCTTCTTGTCATTCTGCATCCGTATTTGCATTATTAAAATAATTTTTCGATGGATCTTTTTTTGTACGCATTAAATCTTACTTCTACTTGCACGATATTATTCCTACATGTTTTCCCAAGGGCAGATGATAAACATTATGTATGTATAAACTGCAGAATTTTTGTTTTAAGCAAATATTGTCGTCAGGTGACAGATGCGTATGTGCCCAAATAAGTAATATTTTTAATTTTTGGGTGTTTTTGATATAAAATCGCGTTTGTTACCCTAGATTTTTGTGCGTACTTTAATTCTGTAAAATATTTTTGCAATTCTATAAAGCCAATTAAAAGATCCATCGAAAAACGATAATGTCGGTAAATCATACGGCTGCAGGATCCCCTTAAAAAGAAAATTGGATAAACTTCCGAAAACGGCCCCCCTCCGATTTCGATGAAACTTTGTGAAAAACTTCGTTTTGGGTCAAAATGAAAGCCCTTAAAAGGAATTTTGGCGACTCCTGATAAAGCCATTTTTTTAGATAAAATGATAAAAAATATAGGAAAATCTTCGTAATTCTACAGGATGTTATAAATTGAATATATACTGTTTGTATTTAATGACTTTATGTTTTTATCCTCCCCCGAAAGCACGGGGGGGGGGGTGTGCGTGAACCTCGGTTCGCGTGGAAAGTGTATGCG
>NW_020222978.1:0-7992 GCF_003070985.1 Temnothorax curvispinosus | reverse complement strand
TAAAAAGTTAACTGCTAATATAGAAAAACACCAAATTTTTTGTAAAGATGTTATAACGGATTGGCTTTCTGCGATCCCTGATCTGTGGGCAGCTATTAGCGATAAGACAAATATAGTTAGTTTGGAACGTATGTATAGACGTAAGTGGGACGCTACAAATAGGACTGCCTCTCTTGTAGAAACAGATAATATTATTATTACTTTTAGAAATAACAAACTGAGAGACCTTAAA
Source organism: Temnothorax curvispinosus (assembly GCF_003070985.1). Classification (NCBI taxonomy): domain Eukaryota; kingdom Metazoa; phylum Arthropoda; class Insecta; order Hymenoptera; family Formicidae; genus Temnothorax; species Temnothorax curvispinosus. Next base: position 7,760 of record NW_020222978.1, on the reverse strand, counting down.
ATATTTAATAATATGGTTGGCTTGAGAGTACGACCTTATATCACGCAGGTTAGACAGTGTTATAACTGTTTCAGATACGGACACACAAAGAACGCATGTAAGAGCGAGACAAAATGTATTATATGTGGTGACAAGGCCCACGGTCAATGCTCTAAACCGGTGAGGTGTTGTAATTGCGATGGTCCTCATAGATCCACGTTTAGAGGATGTCCTATTTTTGATAAAAATAAAAAAATCAATGTTGTAAAAGCGCACAATAATATCTCATTTTACAGAGCACGAAAAATTGTTGAAGGCGGTGACGTTTCAGTGTTGTCCAGCCAAGATAGATACGTGAACCCGGGGGCGTGGCCCACTCTACCGGAGCCCAGAGGTGGCATGATGTACTCTGCAAAAACTAAATCTAATTCCCGGAACGAGGTAGAAATTTCTAAATCAAAAAATGACTACAGGGATAAACATCCCCGTGATGAGACTCAGAAGGACAATAGGAGGATAGCTCCCTCCCGCTCTTTTTATAAACAATTTAACCTTCGAGAAGAGGAAATTAACCAGAACAGGAGAGGCTTGGCGCTGGGGGCCTGTCGCAGCGGTGCAACTGTGGAAAGTGACTGCAAGGATGCTTCCTCCTACGAAGGGAGGAAAGGCATGATGTTTTCTGCGGGGATTTCGAATGCCAGAGATACTGTCGAGGGAATCCTTATATTGTTACAAAGAGATCCACAGATGAAAAGCCTTTTGATTGAGGCACTCAAGCGAATAGATGTACGTGGACTATTTGAAGGGAGTCCTCAGCGACTCAGAGAGACTGTCGAGATGGAATATGAAACACAGATGAACAACGAGGGGGAAACTTTGTTTTCCCATTTGACGGAATAATTCAGTTTATTGTTATGGAATTGCCAGGGTTTCAGAGGCCGTAAGCAGGAGTTATCTAAGAGAGTCATGGACTACGATATAGTGGTCTTTACGGAAACAAAATGTTCGGAACGCAGTCAGGTCTATTTCCCTGGATTCAGAACTCTGAATAGTGATAACCTCTTGGGTAGCGGTAGAGTCTCAATCTCAATTCGTTCACATATGGATTTTGATGTTGTCCCCATCGTGGCTCCTCCGATTGGGTATAATATAGTCTGTATTAAAACAAAGAATTTGAATCATAACTTTAATTTGGTAGCTGTTTACAGACACCCGAGAAAGGCTATTGCTAGACAGGATTTTCGGGCAGTGTTCAACTCCTTGCGGAGTATTGGAGAGGATGTTATTATTCTTGGAGATTTCAACGCGCATAATACTCTCTGGAATTGTGATTCAACCAATGAGAGTGGGGACACTCTGTTGGATATTATGAACGAAAATGATTTACTGTGTATGAACGTGGACACGAAATCACGACTAGGCTACAGTGGTCAGCGTGACTCCAACCTGGATCTCTTGTTTGGCTCTGTGAGCTTGATTGACGTGATGGAGTGCAGTCAGGAGGATGATAATTGGGGTAGCGATCATTTTCCATTGATTTTTCGAATTGATCGACGGACACAAATTTATAGAAAACTAACTAATCGGCTTTCCACCAAAAGAACGGACTGGGAGCGATATCGTGAATTAATCTCTAAGGACTTTGAAACATTTTCGGTAACGAATACGGTTACTCTTGATTCTAATATTGATTTTTACTATAAGGCATTTATAGAGATTCTCAAGAATGGTATTGCCAGAGCTTCAGGAAGAAAAACAATAACCATGGAAAATAAGGAGCCAAATAAAAACAAGAGATCCCATAGATGGTGGGATGCGAAATGCGATGAGGTGATCAGGAATAGGAAATCTGCTCTTTCTGCTTTTAGGAAACATAAATCCATTTACTCCTGGGTTGAATACAAAAGGTGCCGTGCGTTGGCTAAAAAGACTCTCAACGAGAAGAAGAAAGAAAATTTCAAGGAATTTTTCCAGGGAATAAACAGATTTATGGACCCTGGATATGTCTGGAGGACTATCCGTATATTTAAGAAGGCCAGGAATAACGTTACTTGGAATAAATGGCAGTCCACTGACAGAGAATCGGAAATTAGGAGAACGACGGACAGCTTGTCCCCCCCTACTATCGGTCACAAACCTTATAATAACTTCATGAGAGCTAGCGGTGAGTTTGATACCCCTTTTTTGAGGGCGGAGCTGGATAGGGCTATAACTATGGCCAGGAGAGACTCTGCACCGGGGCTGGATAGCGTGGAATACAAGATGTTACGCCTCTTGCCGGATTCAGGTAGGGAGTGCCTTTTACAGCTATTCAATTCTGTATGGCGAACGGGAGTCCTCCCGGAGGATTGGCAACTGTATCAGGTTATATTTATTGATAAACCAGGACGAGAGAAGGTGCGACCTATTTCATTGTCATTTTGTGTAGGCAAACTGATGGAGAGACTCATAAATGAACGACTAATGTGGTGGGCGGAGAACGAGGATAAATTTAGCAAATCACAGAGCGGATTTAGACGGGGTAAATCTTGTGCCGATAACCTTGCACACATTACGGCGGATATACTTGCCTCTATTTGTTCTAACGAATATACCCTGGCAGCTTTTTTGGATGTATCTGCGGCGTATGACTGTGTGAATTACTGGATCATGATGGACAAGCTGGTGGCGCTTCAATGCCCTGTAAACATTGCTAGATTCATCAGTAAATGGCTATACTGTAGAAGGGTGAGATTTACTATAAATTCTCAAGAATACGTGGATCGCCTTGTTTACGGAGGGCTCCCGCAGGGCGCGGTTCTTAGCCCTATCATGTATTCTCTATTCACGCAGGGTTTGTGCGCGGAGTTGCCGGAGGGAGTGGAGGCAGTAGAATTTGCCAATGATATTGGTCTGTATGTATCTGGGATTAGTAGAAGAAAAAATCGTGAACTATTGGAGCGTGCCGTTAACGTGATCGCTGAAAAACTTATGTTGATTGGTTTGGCACTCGAACCGAAGAAGACGGTACTGGTGGAATTTTCCAGGAGCGGTTACGTGGATAGGAACCTGTTTATCAATATACAGGGAACCAAGGTGTATAATAGTGGTGAAGCTAAATTCCTAGGAATCTGGCTGGATAGTGGTTTGACTTTCCATCGGCAAACACAGGAGATAAGAGGAAAAGTAAATAGAGCCAATTCCATTATGAGATATCTTTGCCATGTTTCTACTGGTATGGAGACTAACACTGCATTAATGCTCTACAAGAGCCTCGTTAGATCTGTTATAGATTATGGTATCTTTGTGTATTTCCCTAGAGACGTCTCGTATACACTCAAGTTAGAACGAGCTTAATTTATGGGTATACGCACTGCTCTGGGGTACAGGAACAGTACCCCGAATAATGTAATCGTGGCAGAAGCAAAGGTCAGATCTCTTTGTGACCGAGCTTTTATGCTTAGAAGTAATTTTATCAACAAAGCAATGGTGTACAACCAAAACGGCCTATGTCAGAAACTGTAGCGTGCCTTTGATTGTGAGAGTTATGCACGATTTCTCCTCCCTACGTATAGATTCTCCCTCCTGTCGGAGGTTTGGAGGTCTTCCTTGAAAAGAAGAGACTGGTTGGGCCCATCGCGGAGGTACGAGGTTTTCCAGGGGAATTATGACGCACATACCTTCGTTCCCTTGGTTGATTTTGACATCGGTTTGAAAAGAAAATACAAAAAATTTTCAGATGAAATTTTGATTCGGGAGGTTACTTCTCAATATAATTTGGAATCGCCAGAAGTTGTCTTTACTGATGGATCTCAAGACAAAAACAAGAGATCTACTGGTGCCTCCCTGATTATCTGTGATCAGGAGATCGCATATAAAATTAGTCTCCCGTTTATGTGTTCGTCATACACTGCGGAGGCCTTCGCGGTGATGGCCGCGTTGCGGCTGTTGCTTTGTCAGATCGAGAGGAGGGCAAAAGATATGGTTATTCTATCGGATTGTAAGTCGGTGCTGATGAGTATTCAGAGCAATATACTGGATGTTTATAGGAATCAATATATTATAGAAGCTAGAAGAATATTGTTCGAGCTGTGTTATAAACACGAGAGGAGAGTCGTTCTTGTATGGATTCCCGCTCATAAGGGTATACTGGGTAATGAGTTGGCGGATGCATTGGCCAAAGAGGCTTCTACCGAGGAAGCGGACCCTACTATCGTCGTTCCGCTGAGCGATATGATGAGTAGTATAAGGAAAGTTACGTGGGAGACAACACAGAGTTCGATTATGGCTGAGTCGGCGTACAAGGGTGCTTTTTACTTCTCGAATTTCTATGAACGACGGGCCACTAAACCATGGTTTTCGAAGTTGGATAAGGAAAGATATTTTATAACTTGGATTAATAGAGTGAGAGCAAACCACTTCAACTTAGGTTCTTCTCTGAAGAGAAAGGGATACGTCGATAGTGAGAGATGTGACTGTGGTCATGAGAGGGAAGATTTGAACCACGTGATTCTGCAGTGTCGCCACTATGACGAGCTGAGAATTAAAATGGATAAGGATCTGAGAGCGATTGGTTTTCTTGAAGAGATAGACATTATTAAACTAATAAAACGTAAAAATTGGAAAGTTTTGAATATAATATTTCAATTCATTAAGTCGACTAAGAGAATTATATAATTAGTATGAATAAATATTCCAGATAGGTTGAGTGCAAAGTCTTATTGTTGGGTTAAGTGTAAAGTGTTACAGATAGGTTAAGAGTCCATGTGTCAATCACTGAATGGTGTAAGACACTGAAAGCTCTCACCCGAGAGCGACTGAAAAATCCTGTTGCATTGTGTTTGCTGGGAATTAATTTGAAAAACTTTTGTCTGAAATATTTTTTTGTTTACTTAATATGTTTTGAGATATTCAAAGAAAACTTGGTAACTTTTTCAATATTTAACTTACAATATCTCGATAATTATTAGTCGGAAGGAAAAGTCGTACAGAACTTTTTGACTTGATTTGATCTCAAAAATATTCTATTGCAATAGTACCCCAGCTTTTGTAAATACTTGTATATACATATCCCAGCGAGAGATGACCTATCGAATCGACGTCTAATTGACGTCGAAATCATCGATATTACATCATATCGAAATAATGCTCGAAATTTGAAGCTTATTTCGATGTTTGTGCTTTATGACATTTTTTTAAAGAAGATATTATTTGTGACACACATTCATCGCGCCAGACTCTAAACAGGCAAATTATGTATAGTATTTTCTGTTAAGACATCGATATTTCATCATTTCGATATCGATTCGAAGCTATTTTGATTCGCCTGTTAAATACATATAATAACATTGCCATTATATAAAATGCAATATAAATAAAAAATTATATTGTATTGGCAGACATGGATAATATAAAGATTTTATGATTTGAGCATACTAATTGCGTTACAACATTAATTCTTTTAGGCTTCCATTTCCATGAAATAGTTATGCACGGGGGGGTATGAGGCGCTCCCCGGATTTGCGATTGGTCAACTAAATTTCTCGAAGGACCAGAGGGCCCGTGCCCTCGCGAAAGCGAATAAAGCGAAGCAAGTAAGCAAATATCAAAAAGATGCGTGGCGACTCACCGTGTCGTTGCCCGGTGCCTCCTGGGTGTCGACGTCGTCCTCCCGTTGGCGAGATCTCTGGCGTGCAAGGCGAAAGCATGCAGCAGTCCGGTATAGCAAGCGGGCAGGCAGGTATAGCAAGCAGGCACAGATAGGCAGGATAGCAAGCGATTAGGTCTTCGTGGTCTGCGACGGGCGACCGAGCACTCCGAATTCGCGCACGCGAAAACGGTAACGTGTGAGCTTCACGACGTTCGACTGATGAGTCCCTGCCGTAAGACGGCTGGCCAAAAATGTGTTTGCCGTAAGACGGCTGTCTTGCGAATATGTGTGTGTGTGCCGCACGGCGGCTTGACGAAAAGTTCTGTGGAGAGGTGTGTCCTCTCCGACTGTTTGACGAAGAGTCCCTCTCTTCCGTTCTCCGGCTCGCGCACCTGCGAAGTACGGCGCGAGCGAGTACCGAATTTTTCCCATAATGGGGGATGCCACCCGCGGGCGGGCAGCACGAGTCGGGTGAGTCGCGCGAATATCGACAAGTGTACCAATCGCGATCCACCGACGTTAATAGGCGCGATAATTCAACCCGGTATAACTAATCAATACAAAAACCGTACAATTAACAATGTGAAGCGACAACACGAAATCGATCCTATAATTAACTACTATTTACACTATGATACACGGCGGTGCGCCAAACAAGTTACTTTATAACTGTAAAAGTCACAACAAAATTCCTGTTTTTAATTTGGCAATTGTTTTGAAAATTGAAATATTATACAATAGGTACAGTCAGTACTACATTCGCTTATTTATTAAACAAGAAATTAAATTAAGCAACTAATTAAATATTAATATTTAAATATTAATAAGTGGTGTTATTTGATTTGGTTTTTAACTTAAATATTAATACAATAAGATATTTGTATTTACATTTATCTGCCTAATATATACATAGAAATAAATAATTATTGGTTAAAACTTTTGTTAGAAATCATAAGTTAATCGCGTGTGCGTGCATCTGATCACCGACTCAGATGAGTAAAATCGCTTAAGGGGATCCTGCAGTGACTGGCAAACTTCCTCGATGTCGATAATGTCAACCTTTCTAATTTTGTTTTCCCTATATCTGTCTTTGTCGAACGAAATGACATCTGTCCTTTTTTCGATTGCTCGCCATCTCTCGCAAGATCCGGCAACTACTGTTGCTGCTCTTCTTGTCATTTGCATCCGTATTTGCATTACTAAAATAATTTTTCGATGGATTTTTTTTTGTACGCATTGAATCTTACTTCTACTTGCACGATATTATTCCTACATGTTTTCCCAAGGGCAGATGATAAAAATTATATATGTATAAACTGCAGAATTTTTGTTTTAAGCAAATATTGTCGTCAGGTGACAGCTGCGTATGTGCCCAAATAAGTAATATTTTTAATTTTTTGGCGTTTTTTATATAAAATCGCGTTTTCTGCCCTAGATTTTTGTGCGTACTTTAATTCTAGACCAAAAACTTGCAATTCTGTAAAGCCAATTAAAAGATCCATCGAAAAACGATAATGTCGGTAAATCATACGGCTGCAGGATCCCCTTAAGCGCATGCATGTGATTGCCATAAAATAATCGAATCTATATAACGTTCGTTTATAACATGGATTGTCTGCCGATTTCTATTCAAAAAGTTTCGTTAACTTTCTCTTTATTGCAAAATCAAGCTAACAATCGTTTTTATGCGGGAAAAAAATCCAAGTTGTAAACTTGTTTTGTCAAGCACCAGCAACGATCTTCCAACGCAAAACTCGCTGTAAGTCTGCGCGATGCGATCCCAGCAAACAAAAAAAGATTAAAAAAAATTAAAACGGGATTGCCAGGAATTCAATCAAGGACTTTCCGAATTCCATTCTGTCCAAAAAAAGGATTGAAATAGTTTCAATATCATGGGATTCCTTATTTTGGAAAGAATTTGTTTTTTTTGAATCCCATCCAATTCCGACACAAAAGTATATTATACCACTGAATGCCATGTTAGGGATTGGAAAGTTTCGTGATGAATTCCATTGAATACCATTGATTCCGTTAACGAAATGAATACAACTGAATGCCAAACTAGGAATTAAAAATTTCCGTATTGAATTCCATTGAATTCCGTCTATTCTGACAATAAAATGAATACCATTGAATGCCAGGATAGGGATTG
>NW_020222977.1:0-4956 GCF_003070985.1 Temnothorax curvispinosus | reverse complement strand
TTCGTCACTTCGTCACGACGATCGTTTAAATCGTCGTTATTTTCGTGTGTGCGCGAGTGTGAATAAGTGTCTGAGAGAGTCACGGACTCACTGTCGGCTTGGGCGTAACATTTTTGAAAAAACATACCGGGCGGCATGCACGCAACAATACACATAATTGTATATTATATATTTTTAAAAAAATTAACCATTCTGTTAACGCGTTACAGTGGATATGGGTCGACAACGTGCCGGTGCGCGAGGTCCGCCTTTATAATATGGTGAGGGTTCGGATCCCTCACAGACAGGTGTGTTTAATATTTTTTCACAGATTTTAAATTTTTTAAAATTTTTTAAACTTTTTTTAAATTTTTTAAAATTCTTTTTCAGGATTTTATATATTTCGATGAAATCCGAATTCGGGGATTTATCAATATACATCGTCAGCGTTTGGTACGCTGGTTTAGAAGAGTGGATTCCGAATATAACGAGGAAATCTGGGACGTTTTAGGAGACGAAGACATCTTCGGATTACGAAGATTATTCGATATGCAAAATGAGTTTAACGTTGAAGAGGAAGAGGTGTGGTAATTTTTAAAAATTTTTTAAAGCTTTATGAATAAATATTTTTATGCTTAATTCCATATACATCATTTATTATTTATTTTTCCGCTTTCTTCACTATTATTAAGTATGTTTTATAATAATAATAATATTTTAAATAATAATAATTATTAAGTTAAATCCGCGCGAGGAAAAAAGAACGCCAACGAAAAGACGCGCGCGAACGGGGCAGAGACAAAAAAGGTTGGGAGCAAGAGAGAACATCAATGAGGGGAACGGGAGCGAGAGAGAGACCGCGCTGAGGGAAAGACAACGCGAACGAGACGCGGGCGAGCCGTGTGACGTCACGCGGACTGACGTGGCCGTTGGACGCGGACCCCCATCCTCCCGCGGCGCGCCGCCGATAAAATTCCAGCAGCCGAACGGCGCTCGTTAGCCTTTATAATACCCCGCGCCGATAAAGTGATGCCCCCTCCCCCCGCGGACCACCTCGGTCTAAAACGCGGACACCTACCCCCCTGCGCGGACCCCCTCGCCTTAGAACACGGAACCTACCCCCCCGCCGGACCACCCTCGGCGTAGAACGCGGACACCCCCCCCCCTCGGCGGTACCCTTGTCAACGATATGTTTATTAACATTTAATAAACATGTCCCGACATGCTCGCCGACCACCCCCCCCTCCCCGCGGACCACCCGCGCCCTCGAGTCCCCCCCTCTCCGCGGACCCCCTCGCCCTCGAGTTCCCCCGCTTTGCTCCCCCCTTGCCCGCGGTACCCCCCGCCCCGCTCTCCCCTCGGAGCACCCGGGGTGGATCTCTCAAAATAACTCCTACTAATATTCAAGGTAGCGATTTGGTTGGATCGTTCCAACAGATCGCGTTCCGTTTTATCGGGATATTCCATTTTTTTATACTGTCTTTTTTTCATGCACTATTTTTTTAGATCACGTCACATTTTTTAGAACAGCACTTGCACGTAACTCGATCACACGTTGAACAACATCGTTTGCAATGTTGAACGCAATAGTGCCTAAGCATAAAACGATGAAAACTGAAGAAGGGGACACCAAAGTGCCAATTATTAATAAAATTATGAAGTTTACGTTCACCAGTTCTTAGAAGCATCAATGAACGACTAGGATCATTGATAGGGTTAGGGTACATTGACCGATGATGTACCGAGCTGTTCATTACCGTCAATTCAACGTACAGACGGCGTCATTAATGCCTTCCTAGCTGTATTCTGCGGATTTCTATAGTGCACGTTACATGTATTATGCTTCAGGTGGAAGGCATTAAACTTGTTCGCGTTGCTTGAAATCCCCAAACATTTTTGCACTTGAAATGAGATAAATATATATTCGGCCGTTGGAGAGAGAGAAAGCGAACATGCTGAGTACAAAAAGTATAAGCAACGCGAACAGACCCATTAATGACGCCGTCTGTACTTTCCAATACCTGTACGAATCTTAATGTATACAATTTCACACTCATACTTGAGCTTTTCATAAATTTTAGTCGTCCAATAGCAATAGTCAACAATATGTTTAATATGAGCTGCACGTGATTCTTTCTCGCTAACGCACTTATCGCGCAGCCGTCGATACACTATCCGTCTTACGTTAGACCTCCAGTTATAAGGAAGATCGTCGTTAATAACGACTCCTTGTCTAACGATGCGTTAACCGGTTCCGCGTATACCTAGTTCGCGATCGCGAAGAAACTGTACCGGTGATATTCGTCGCACATCCGTCAATTTTGCTCCTTGATCTTTTTCACGCAAAGCGTCGGTGACATCTCCCATTATATACTCATCCTCAGAGTCTGGAGGCTCTATAAAGCTCTCGTCACTTGTCCATTCCATGTTGCGCACGTTATATATAATGTCCCACTCGCGATAATGTTTTTTTCATTTCGTGCAAATTGGGCACATGTTGCATGGAAATGTCATGTACAATGATTCTCGACACTTTGAGCAGGCGCGGTAATGCATCGCGTAAATCAACGAAGTGTTTTCTGACAGCGTACATGGGTCCAATATCAAGGTCCGATACAGCTATCATGCACGAAGGACATAGTGCAAGTGCACCACCCGTTGAATAATAAAAATATATTACGCACTCTTTCGTACGTAAATTTAGTGCAGTGATTTCCAAACGCGACACTATTTTATCGATGACTTCTTTATGACCATCGTCTTTATCGCTGAAGTAATCACTGTCCGATGACATTTTTGCTCACTGTTATGAAAAAACGTTCACGTCGCGAAAGCTAATGTTGTTTCACTTCGTGCAAATCAGGCACATATTACACGGCAATATTTGGTACAATGAAGTACTACAATTTTTGCAAAATCGACCATTTATTACATCGTACGGTTCAATTATATGCTTTCGAACAGCATATATGTGCTCAGATTCTGTGTCTGCATAAGCAATCATACACGAAGCACACACGATATATGAACCGTCAATATAATAAAAATAAATGGCGCAACACTTCGTACGTCCATTTAGCCCTAGGGCGGAAAGTAGTCGCAATCACGCGTCTCGCGCGTGTTCGCTGCCCAACGCCATAACCTCACTAACCGCTCACGGTATCTTCCCGCGCGTCCCGCTTCCTCACCCCGCTCCCAGACGGGCACTCCAGGTGGTATAGAATCAATCAGTCCTCACCTCGCGCACGAAAACCAAAAATAAAAAAATATTATTTACTCACTCAAAAAAAATATCCGCTTACTTCACTTCACGTTGTCGTCGTCGTCGTCGTCGGCGCCGGGCGGGTATATAAACCGACGCTCCGGCGAGAGAAAGACACTTTGTTTAATATCCAGCGTACCGCTATTCCAGACGAAACCTATACCGACTCCTAGAGAACACACCAACGAGGTCCGGTGCTCCGAGCCTCGACTGAGGGCTCTCAGGTGTTCCCGCACTCCATCAGAACTTACCCCGAAGGCACGGTTACGCGGGGTCGAGCCCACTCGGCCTCGCAACGAGGGCTCTCGCTGCCGCCGCCCCGGGGCTCCGGAATCCTCCGCTTATACACTACGCGGTCCCACGCGCGCTATCAACCGATTGTAATACCGCGTTATTCTGCCGTTTGTAATACCGCGTTTGCGCTATAAGCAATCGTAATCCTTTTGCTATCGCGCCGCATCGCGCCGAGTGCGCCTGCACTATCACACCGTTGTAATATACCGAGTCCGTACGCGATTGTAATACCGCGTTTTCCGCTATCGCACCGCGTCGCGCCGAGTGCGCCTGCACTATCACACCGTTGTAATATACCGAGTCCGTAAGCTATTGTAATACCGCGTTTCCGCTATCGCACCGAGTAGCCATATTATAGGGGATTCAGAATCAGGCGCACTTGACGGCGGGTCGGGGGCAGGAAACGAAACGCGTGGGAGCCGCCGTAAGCGGTGGGCGAGGGGATAGCGTCGGCAGACGGGGGCCGTTCCGCCGCTGCTTTTCTAACTCATGATAGTGGGGGGCAGTGAGGGGCGCCACCACTCTCGCGCGAGGGGGCGGGCTATTCCGAATTCCCCCTCTAGGTCAATCGCGGTTATCTCTCAAAGCTATTTCCAGAGTTATATGCTGCCCTATTGACATCCGCCGAGCAATAAGCGCGAGCCAACGCGAATCCTCGCGCAATTGTATCGTCAATTTGAAGTTTGCGAAGGTTATATTTTAATAATAACTACTGAAATCTACATTGCAATAATCGTACGGACAGAAACAATTTCAACAACGTACGCGACATTTCGTCGTCGTCGTCGTCGGAGATTGTTTCCGTTTGCGTGATCGCGGTTATCTCTCAAAGCTATTTCCAGAGTTATCTGCTGCCCTATTGACCCCGTACATCCACCGTCGAATCGTTATCGGGAGCTATATAAGCACGGGAAGAACGCGAATTCTGACCTATTGACATTCGCCGAGCGATAAGGGCGAGACAACGCGAATCCTCGCGCAATCGTCAGTTTGAAGTTTGTGAAGGTGCAAGAACGTTGACGCTCGTTGTTCGCGCGGTACATCTGTATGGAGAGAAATAGTGCCATGGAGAGTCAAATGAAAGATAAGGAGGCTCTAATGTCGTTGTTGGACGAGCCGTTCGAGGATCAGGTCGTAGAAGTCGAACGCATCTCGAAGGATATCGAGTCGGTCAGTTTCGCTTTGCTCGATCTGTTGCGCGAAATTTGGAATCCTGAATGTTCGGCGTCGCAGAATTTGAGACTGTTGCTCGCAAGCGTCTCAAAGTACCTGACGACTATGAATCAGAAGCGAACCGATTGCGACGTACGTCGTATGCGCGAGGGCAGCAACATAAAGAGCGTGCTGACAGAGCTCCATAAATTGTGGCTGAAAGAAGGTCCTAAGAGTCCTACCTGTTTCGTGAATGAAATGTATAATTT
>NW_020222976.1:0-2307 GCF_003070985.1 Temnothorax curvispinosus | reverse complement strand
AAAACAATTGCAATTCGTAAAATTGAATGGTGTTATTGTATTAGGCAGAAAAACAGTTGGTGTTGTAACCAAAAATTATTGAATATGTAGCATTTCGATAATTTATTATTCTATTAACTTAAATTTGACAACAAAAGTTGGAATGCAATACAGACACCTAAATAAAGATTATGACGTGCGTTATTTCTACATTACGGGTAACGTGGTTTTTTGAATTTGTTGTTTAAACATTTCAGCAACAAATTCACCGATGTTCAAGCATTTGATTAATTGAAATGTATTTTTGGATTACCTAGATGTAATTTAAGGGGATGCTGGAACCGTCTGTTTTACCGCCATTTTTTGTCGGCACGTAGCGTCGTATTAATTTGACAGAATTAAAAATCCTTCTCCAGAATTGCAGTACATACATTAATGATTCGGGGGAACTTTGATTTTATATAGAAAACGAGAAAAAATTACGGAAGTACAGATTTCCTTATCCTACTTTTATCCCAATATGGCGTCTCGAGTTGCGGCGAGCTGTCAGCTCGTCACAAGATGTATTTCATATAAGAAATATACCATTGGTACGAACGCGAAAACAAGTTCCCCCGAATTGCACAACGAGAAAAACATCGATAAACCCTCCAAATCAAGATTTGGAAGCGTAATATAAAAGTATAATGTCGATGTGCATCGTGCGTATGTGTGCGTGCAATGTAGCGTGCTATCCTTGTCTATATCTTTGTCTATACAAGGACAGATATAGTCGATAACATAGAAAATGGTAATTTTGTCGGTTATACAGACGGCTCCAGCATCCCCTTAAAGTCAAAACCATGTCCCAGATCGCTAGCGCCTATTTGTTGTAAAAGTGATATTTTTTGTTATAGATAATTATTTTTTTATTATAAACAAAAGAAACGTAAAAAAATTGTTTCCAAAAATAAATTTTCTAACTCGATATTCATAAACTACATGAATTGACGAAGATTCCCTGAAAATGTCATGCCTCTATCATTAAAACTCAAAAAGTTATGCAATTTTGAACATTTGAAAAAAAAAACCGATTTTTTAATCTAAAATATTGAAAATCGCAGGTAGCGACCTCTAAAACTTGTTCGATTTTGCTCAATTTTTGAGAAAAATTCTTTTTTTAGGTAAGCTTTGATATTTTGGGGTGTGTCGCGAAAAATAAAAAAAGAAGGTTTTTTTTTAATCACCCTAATGTGTAATTAGGAATAATAAAAGATCAAATTTTATATAGACACATATACATATATATATAATTTACGCGTGCAATATATGCATATAAATGAGCATTGATTTTAATTTTAGACATTGTCCAATCGACTTTGCATAATGTTTTCACGCATTTACGCATTCACAATATGAATAATATCCGCTAAACTTCGATATCTGATGCATACGTAATGATGAATTCAACAGGAAGAACAACTAACTACGTCAATGCATAAATGTCAAGGTGCTAGGTATACCAAGTTTGTCTGGAACTTTTCGTCAAGCTTTTGAGTAAAATATCTCTAAAACTTAATCAGCTTTCTGATCATTTAAGAGCATTTTTCTGACATAATAGGTACTTTCCATTTATATCAAAACTCAGATAAATCTCACTTGTGACGTCGTTCTATCCTTTTTGGTAACTAATGAATAATAAAGACAGAATGACGTCGCAAGTGAGAATTATCTGAGTTTTTATGTAAATGGAAAGCTACTAATATCGATCTAAGATGTCGATTGCGAGTTGTCTAATCAGTCCAAATAAAATCGGTGCAGTCAATTCCGAGATTTTGATTACGTAAAAAGTGATATTTTTTGCGTTCTATGTTCAATTTTAGTCATACCAACACATTCAGTGATTTTGTCCCTCAAAAGGTTTTTAATAATGTCTACATACAATATTATTAAAATTATGCAATGTAAGTAAATATTGATATGCATACATGCGTAATAATTTCTGATGATGCTGGCAAGACAAACTAGAGAGGGTAAAGGAGGAAAAAAAAGAGGAGGTAGGAAGAGGGAGAAGGAGATTGATTGAGCTTTATTAGCCTTCTCTTAGCTATTTTTTACATCAATTTTTCTACATGAGGTACAATATATTCTTTTAACATACGCTTAAATGGTTTGATTCTTTCACATTTCTTTAATTCTGTCGGTAAGGCGTTATACATATTTAAATCTTCATAAAACAAACTTTTTTGTCCGTTTTTAGTTCTACGAAATTGTATTGCAATACTTCCGGTATTGTTTGGTGGAGACTGGGAAGGAGGAGGGGAAAAAGAGAGAGAGAGAGAGAGAGAG
>NW_020222975.1:0-6703 GCF_003070985.1 Temnothorax curvispinosus | reverse complement strand
TATACTTTCATAATGTTGACAACTTTAAAATATAGTTTTATTTTTAAATTACTTTATTTTTTATTATTACATAATTAATTACACATCATTCCACTACCAATAAGCACGAAATCGTTTACGTTTCTCCTTTGGGACAAGTAAAATCTTTTTCAATGAGTAATGCGTTAATAATATTACAGATACGGCGGGCAACGAGCTACCGGCGCGCTCGTGCGGACGACTTTAAAGGGGGTGCCAGACCAATTTTCCAGCCAGTACAAGTAGCCAGACTTATTTTTTTATAATTTTATATATTTAAACTACCATCTTGACAAGTTACAGCTCTAATCAAATGATTCTACAAATCGACTTTTTACAACGACTTTGGGAGGATGCCAGACTCATTTTCCAGTGTCAGTTGCATGCCAGACTTTTCTAAAACATTTCTTTATATAAAAAACAATAAATATATAAAAGTTCAGCACTAATCAAATTCTTCCAACATAAGTGTTTTTTCGACAAGATCAAAGGCGCCGCAACGCCCATTCCAGCGAGACAGCGCAGCCAGACTCTGCATTTCATCAACAACACTATTAAAACAAGAGAAATTACTTTGTTCCAAGACTAATAAAAAATCGCTGACACTTTTGTGTCGCTACCTCTCGGATTATAACAAGGAAATATAAGAAAAGTAAAAAAAATCCTATACTAACGATGGAAGGCGCGCGGCGCGAGCGGCAACGCGGGCTCGCGCGGCGAAAGGGTTCGGTTCGCGCCCGCTACGCGGCGCATCGCCGGTATATTCTCGCGTGATTCAACATCGACCCCTCAATCTAGGGCAGCTCGGCAGGGTTTCTACAGCGTTCTCAAGTTCGCTCGTGGCGGACAGCTGACCGCCATAGCCTATAATAGCAACTTATGTTTTTGCCATGACTGCAACAGACGTCTCGTTTTTTGTCCATCAGCCATATTTTTATTCTTTGCTCTCTAAATTTCCTATACTTTCTTGAAATCTTTTGCATATTATGACGATATCCTAGCCGTGCAAGATTAGTATGGTATTTACTTTGTTCGTGTATACTTGTATTTTCGAGAAAAATTTTCTGCGTGTAACGATTCAAACCAATAGGAACCGATTGAAATTACATCTTTGAATACCAATCCGTTTCAATCGTTTTCAATCAGTGTAATCGTTATAAAATCATAACAATTCAAATCGATAAAATCCGATTAAAATTACATCCTTGAATACCAATCCGTTTCAATCGTTTTCAGTCGGTGTAATCGTTATAAATCCGTGATTTCCGGATCAAAAATCCAGATTCATGCGGATTCAAAATTCTTAATCGGATTCAATCGGTCATTTTTAGCAGGGTGATGTCGAATTTCATCCTTATGCGCCAGACAGACTTGTGCCTTCTTATACCGGAGTAAATCAGCTTTTTTCTGTGGTTGCTATATTGTATCTTCCCAGCCGGCTCTTTTTTTCTCCTCCTCCAATACTTTCTTAAATGTCGGACATTCCGAATCCAGCGCCTCGTGTTCAACATTTATCTTCAAGTTGTATGTCTGATTCTTAAAGGTACAGTTTACACACCTCTTCTTTGCCGTTGTACATTCGTTCGCTTTATGATTTCCTGCACATTTATAGCATGTTTCTTGTCTCGTGCAATTCTTGGCAATATGATAATATCCCCAGCATTTAAAACATCTTCTAACACTAATGTAATTAAAGATCGGACACTTTTGCCATCCTAAATTTATCTTTCCTCTGCTTATTAGTGATTTATGAGTGCTTTCATTCACTTCGATTATTACGAATCCTTGCTCAATATTCTTATTTTTTCCTCTTAAAATTTTCTTCACTAAGTGCATACAGCATTCCTCGCCAATTCTATTCTGCTTCTTGATTATATCTAACAATTCATCATCCTCCATTTTCATTTCCTCTCCACCAACATTAATTATTTTAATCTTAGGTTTCCTTTTCTGTGGCTCCGAGACCTTGACCTCCTCACCCATTGCCGCTTGTACCGTCACCTTTAGCTTTTCTTTCTCTTCTTCCGTCTCACATCCTAAGATCACTGTTCCTTTACCTCCTTTTCTTAATTTAGTAATTCCTATTTCCATTTTGGTTATATCAATTTTATCTTTAATTATTTTCTTCGTAATTTCACTCTCTTGTTGTACTTTAGGTTTTATAATCAAGATATTTTTCTTCTTCCTGTCTTTAATCACGTCGCTATATTTTCTTGACGCTCCACCAGATGGTCCATATGCCCCTTGCATCCACATTTTTCTTAATTCTTCTAATTCCTGTTTAATGCCTCCTATCTCCTCACGAACTATTTCTTTTACCATTGACTTGATCTCCTTTTTACATGCTGTCTCATCTTTTAATTCTTTCACTGTTTTTACAAGCCAATCTATTTTTCTATCAATATCCCCTGTTCCACTCGCGGCTGCTACTTTCGGACTCATTTTTGCAGGTGCCGTTGCTCTTCCTGCTGCTGCCACTGCTTTATTTATATCAGCTACTTTATCACCATCACTAATAATTAACTTCTCGAACGGGCCAGGACACAACACCAATTCGCGTTTTCTATCATAAATTTTGTGCTTAGATACACAACCTGGATGGTAGAAAAGCTTAGCACAGGACTTGCATGCTATCACCTCCGTTTTTATCGGCTTCTTACATGCCGAGCATCGATACTCGGCGTATTCCTCGTTCATTTTGCTAATATCGGCAGAGACAGTTAATTGACTCGTCACTTTAACACGTCACTTTCACACGTCAGCGTTTTGTGTTCGCCGCCGATGTCTACCTGTCGTACGAGGCTTCGATGACCTCTGTACGAAATGCAGTTCTCGTGTCTATGTATCAACATATTCCGGCTAGATAACACTCATGGCTACCCCCGGTCTATGCAGATATTCGTTACACAACTTTTTAACACTCTCCCTCACTTCTAAACCACTCAAAAATTAACACATTTACGGAGCGATGTTTCACACGTCTGCTTCTGCTGAGAGAGAGAGAAAGAGAGAGAGAGAGAGAGAAAGAGAAAGAGAGAGAGAAAGAGAGAGAGAGAGAGAGAGAAAGAGAGAGAGAGAGATTGATTGATTGATATAATTTATTATGCCCTAGCAAAGGCTAAAGGGCAAAAAGTAATATAGCAGTTACAATAATATGGTGATTACAACTGTTATGCCGTGTCGCCGGTTGGTGACGGCTTACGGCAAAACGTTTATTATTTTCGGGATCTCTTGACCTTACGAGTTGGGACTCGGTAGGCACAGGCGGGCAGACTAGGAAGCGGTCGGGTTCGCAGGTGAAACGGGGGTGTAGGCGTCGTTAAATGAACTTCACTTTGTTTTATTTTATATTGGAGCTTTATTTCAGCGCCCCTTTTACACTCACTAACTTACACTTGTATTTGCCTTTCACAATTACTATAACTCGCACGCGCTTTGTTATAATGTAAACTTTCGCGACACGACTTACGAGAACGGTCACGGGCAGAGTCTCCGGTGTATTACTCTCCGTCGCGGCTTCTTCGACGGTCCCTTATATTGTTTTGAGTTATGCTTGTCGGCGCTTTTCTGCCGGGTTCGACGGTCCCCCGAATGAGGTCGGTCAGTGACCGAGCGCATTCGCAATCTCGCTGTACTCCGCGGTTCCGCGATTGTCGAAATGCGTTGTCGCACATTCTTATGCATATCGCAATAGTTCGATTGACGCGGAAGCTTGATGAACTTCCGCGTCCGCGTCAGCGTTAATTGAGAAGTCTTTCGAAAGACAATTTCTTCGAAGTCTTTCGAAAGACTATTCTATAATTTTATTATAAATAATTTAATAATTACCCGTTGTAATTTTAGATTACAACACAACACTAAAGCAGTTACAACAATGTAGCAGTTACAAGATGTTAAAGACAGAAGTTGATGTGAGTTTGATAGAAGTACAGTACTGTAATTACAAAGCATAATACAAAGATACACATGATGTAAATAAGAGCAAAATATTAAAGACAGAAGTTGATGTGAGTTTGATAGAATACAGTACTGTAATTACAAAGCATGTGCATGCTCTCTCTCATAAGGCGAGCAACCAATGATCCAGTATACAAACAATAGATAGGATGTTGAGTATGACGCAATAAAATATAACCAATTTCAATAATATACACTATAAAATTAAGAACTAACGCAACTTAATAGGTATAATAAAAATAGAATATGATAAAAAGCAAGTAGTACTAAACAAACTAAACAGTGTATATAGAACTAAGAACTAAGGCGCATCACAATCTACAAACTAAGAAAGGTACTAATTACAAGGTAAGAAAGCGCAAAAAGCTTGAATTGAACTGAGCTACACGAAATTGGGTAGACCCAGAAACTAATCCACGACGTGCAACTGAGGACAATGAGGACAATGAGTGATGAGAAATTGATTGATTGGTTTATTTTATGCCGTAGTCACTGACTTTAGGCAACAAATAAATACAAATGTATAAGTATGCACAAAAAAAAAGAAAAAAAATAATAAAACTAAAATAAAAAATAAAACAAAAGTAAAAATAAAAATGAAAAAGAAAGGAACAATACAATTGTGGCAGATGTGTATCAAAGTCGCAAAACTAATTACATAAAAATATAATAGTAACTAAACTAATAAAACGGAAAAGAAATAAGCTGACACTCCAAATCAGTTTGTGCATAGTAGGCAGAGGCTAACTAGACTCTAGATCGAACTACGCTCAAGCGAGAGAAAATGGTCGTAAAGTTTACTTTTAAAAACAGCGACAGACGTTGCTGATACTACGTCAGTAGGAAGCGAGTTCCACAAGTAGACGCCCGCAAGATGGAAAGATTTACGATATGCTTCGGTTCTGTGGATAGGAACATGGAAAGAATGAGGTATAGCCAGACGCGATGATCGCCTAACTGGAGGGTCAGGATCAATGAAAATTTCTGAGATGTAGGTAGGAAACATGTTGTGAGACACCTTGTACATTTCAATGCCTAGAAAATAGAGGCGTCGATGCTTGACTGTCAGCCACCCCAGCCGATGTCGGTAGGGCGTGATGTGTTCGTCGCGCCTTAAATTAAAGACGAAACGAACCGCACAATTTGAAAGTCTCTGAAGCTTGATGTTAAGCTCGTCAGACACATCGTTGTACACAAGGGAACAGTAAACTAACAAAGGCCAGATCAAAGTAGTCACAAGTTTTACACGCAAATTAAGTGATAGGGAATTTTTATGAAATTTCAGTTTATGCAATGTAAAATGTACCCTTTTAGAGATGTGTGAGACGTGGCTTACCCAAGATAAATCAGAGCGCATGATGACCTCGAGGTTACGTGTCTCAGTAACAAATGGGATGGAAGTACCATTAACTGAAATGAGGGGTAAGTCACTGAGATTTAAATGCCTGACATGACTCCTACTTCCAAGAATCAGGACTTTAGATTTCCTGAGATTGAGAGTCAATCCATTGCATGCGGCAAACTCTGAAATGACACCCACGTCATAAGCAACGAGCTGCAAAGCGACATTTAGTTGGCTAAGAAAACTCCTACGGTAAATCTGCGTGTCATCGGCAAATACAATACGATCGGTGAACCTGAGGAAGGCGCCAATATCATTTATAAAAAGAGAGAAAAGGAGAGGACCCAAAACGGATCCCTGCGGAACACCGGAGGTGACGGACAGCCAATCAGAGAACACTCCTTCAAGGTCAACGACAGCCTGAGACCGACCCGTGAGATAAGAAAAGATTAACTTGAGGGCAGAATCAGAAAACCCCAATCGCCTGAGTTTGGTCAGCATATTGCCTGTTGCCTGGCATTGTGCAAGGGGCTAAACTTTCTACACGGGCGTCTCGTGTGGTAGCGTACGCATCGCGTAGCTAATAAGACGATCGTCTTTTAACTTTAACGCGCGCGCCGCAAATATCTAGCATATCTTCTTATTTTAAGAGGCTAATAGTAGAATTTACTGTAGAGGAATTTACTCTTGATTATAGCTTACGCATCCACTCATTTATAAAGTAATACGTATTACTTAAAGAAGGATATTCTTCATGTAAGATTTTTTGCTTAGAGGAACTGCTAATTCCCCACTTATCGGCAGAATATTTTTTTTTGGGTGTAGAATTCATGACTTTACCAAAAGGAAATCCTGTAGTAAGAACTCTATTACGTAAAAATTAGGTGTTATATACAATTTTAATGATTAAAGCGGATTTAATCCGATTCACATAGCTACTTTCACTACCCAATTTAAATAGATTAAGCGCAGATACAATTGAAACCGATTGAGTAGAATTTAGATGAATCCGGAAATATCGCATTAAATCCGATTTCGGTGTTGTATTAAAATTTCACGATTGATGCGGATTGAATACGATTCATGTGGTCATTTTATTTACCCGATTAAAATGGATTAGGATTAATACGATTAAAACCGATTCAGTCGGATTCAAATGAATCCGGAAATATCGCATTAAATCCGATTTCGGTGTTGTATTAAAATTTTACGATTGATGCGGATTCAACACGATTCATGTGCTCACTTTATTCACCCGATTAAAATGGATGTGCATTAATACAATTGAAACTGATAACGACGGATTCAGATCAATCCGGAAATGCCGAATTAAAAACGATTCCGATTGATTTGTTATTAGAACCGATTCACTTCCAATCGGGCATC
>NW_020222974.1:0-1377 GCF_003070985.1 Temnothorax curvispinosus | reverse complement strand
AGAGACGCCGACTTTTAATTCCCGCGTATCTAAAATAGTCGTGTATCTAAACGGCGCGTAACTTCCGTTGCGCATAATCGTCTATAATTTCTCATGAATATAATCGCGCTGCTTTACAAATCGACTCTTCCGTTGTTAAGATCTAACCATGAACATATATAATGTCATGAGATACGAGACATGTATCGTGAAATAACGCACAATTGTTGTGTCTATTTTTGTAACGAGCTGTTTATAATAAAAAATAGGCATCAAAACTAAATAGAAAATATATTGAATAAGTTTTTGCGTCTAGACTTTGCAAAATCTATCGACATTAAATCAATGAGCATACCGTTCTCCGAAGACTACTTACTAGAAAATTAACATGCGTATTCTTTATCATTATATTTCTTTACACTTGAAATTTTTTGTTGTTCCCATTCTAGAGCTGAATGAACTTTTAGTTAGAATTTGATTGTGTGATTAAAAACATTTCCGCGTAGATGCTGAATGTTTGTTTCTAGGATTCATTTTTTATCGGATTTTGTTATCAAAGTTTATGATTATATCAGTTATTGTAGAATATGATAGTTTATATTTCCTATTGTCATAGGTTTCGTTTTTCTATTTTATAATTTTTATAATTTGGAATTTTTTACTTGGGTGTTGATTCATTATACATATGCTATTTTTGAAATTTGTTAATTTTCGACCATTCTTATCTACCATTCTATCTTGGGTTTCCTAGAAGTTGAGTAATCTCTCTTTGGTTTTTTTCACGCATTTGATTGCACGTTGCAAGACTTTCCTTTGAGGTTTTTATTTTTTCCGCAAAATTTCTCTCTTTCTGGAAAATTAAATTTTCTGCCGTCTTTCCTATATATTTTCCTTCCTATATTTTGAAAAAGATTAAAATTATTGCAACCTAGCTCGCTAAGTGATTATTCAACATGTGTGCTTCCCGATTTTTGTTTCCCGCGCTCTAGAGCGGCATGACTTCGAGTTGCGTGAAAGAAAACAATCAAGTAGTCCGCAAGGCGTAATAAGATAATATGAGATGAATTACGTTCCGCTGAGTAATTATTATTTTCTTGAAGCTGTCACTTGCCAGTAAGAAAAATAAATATGATTAAATATAGGTTGCTATGTGAAACTCTTTCACTGGAAAATTAATTTATGTACGTAAAGTAATTTTTGAATTACGTTTATTTATCGATCGAGTAAACTTCGAGACTATTTCGATCGACTTGTCAAGCCAGCATTTTCCATATCGCCAATTGTAATATCGAAAGCGATTAAGACGTGTAAAGTCCGTATCGCGCAGAGAAAGTTTCTTATCCGGTTTCTCATTTCAGGAACTAAAATCTTTGTCTTTGTTTTATTCAATTTCTTCAG
>NW_020222973.1:453-1033 GCF_003070985.1 Temnothorax curvispinosus | reverse complement strand
ATCCAAACTGTATTCAACGTAAATATCAATATATTATAGTGCGCTGCGATATAAAAAAGTAAAATCCTTCACAGAAACATTTATTTTATTTTAAAAAAGTACAAAAAGCACAAAGTTTTTGTCTTAATTTAAATACAAGACGTCCACTCGACGGCGCAACTTCGTGATACACATTTTTTTTTATAATCATGTCGGTGATTAAACATAAAATATTTTTACCCGTTCGCGTCATCCGAAAATTCGCACGAGATCCCCATCAACGTCGTGACAACGTGTCCCGAGGGCATTTTTTACTTCAAACAGCCTCATGGCCGACACGTCTGAGATATTCATAAGATTAGATATTGCACGCGATAGATAAAAGTACACACTTTACGATAATATAAAGGTCTATTCTGAAAAAACATAAGCTTCATGTCCAGTACGTTGAATATTAGACACGAAACATTTACTTACGGTCGCAACAAACTTTCAAGTTGATTTTACGTCAACACGGCTGGAGCACGCTCAACACTGTAAACACACCAAAGATGGGTATACACTAACACGTTTTGGGACGGACGGATGCTGCCCTGTAGTT
>NW_020222973.1:0-353 GCF_003070985.1 Temnothorax curvispinosus | reverse complement strand
ATCCAAACTGTATTCAACGTAAATATCAATATATTATAGTGCGCTGCGATATAAAAAAGTAAAATCCTTCACAGAAACATTTATTTTATTTTAAAAAAGTACAAAAAGCACAAAGTTTTTGTCTTAATTTAAATACAAGACGTCCACTCGACGGCGCAACTTCGTGATACACATTTTTTTTTATAATCATGTCGGTGATTAAACATAAAATATTTTTACCCGTTCGCGTCATCCGAAAATTCGCACGAGATCCCCATCAACGTCGTGACAACGTGTCCCGAGGGCATTTTTTACTTCAAACAGCCTCATGGCCGACACGTCTGAGATATTCATAAGATTAGATATTGCACGCG
>NW_020222972.1:0-3656 GCF_003070985.1 Temnothorax curvispinosus | reverse complement strand
CAGGATGGTGTTGTTTTGGAATGCGTTAACTTCGTCTAGTCTTTTATGATATTTTAATACCATTGACTATTTTATGTATCATAAACATTCGATTTTTTAAATCTTTAATGAAACTTCTTAATCAGGATTGCACTTCTAGATCCCCGAGCTGCAGATATCTTTCCGTTCAGGTCCATTTGGGTATATTTTGCATTAACTCGGTTATCTTATTTTTATTACGACTAGGAATCTTCGAAGAATCGACGCCAAGAGATACAGGATTTAAAACCCGCGCCCGCCGCCCCCGCGCCCGACGGCAACGAAGAGGGCAATGACACCGAAACCGACGCCGGCGAAAACAACGAACCTGACATCGAGGATAACAGCAGTACCGAAACAAAAACTGACAACGATGACAACACGGAACCGGGAGATAACGGCAATAACAACGGCAACAAAACAAACTCGGAGGACGACGACGACGCCGAAAATTAGGTGAAAAACAAAACGCCCCACTCCCGAAATGGGAAATAAGTACCGGCACCGCAAATGAAAAACTCACAGACGAGCCATGGAAGCCGACCAGAGCAAGTCTATGGAGAGCGATATCCTCGCCGAGATCGAGAAGATCCTCGCCGAGCCAGAGGAGTATGATCCGGCCCACCCGGACATCGGGCATACCTGGACGAGGCTCTTCAACAGAGGGTCCGCCGCCGCCGCCGCCCTCGCCAAGAGCACCGAGCTCGCAGGCGCGCCGCCGGCACGCAAAAACGTGCCGACGATCGGCTGCGCGATTCAACGGTCCGACGAACAGCAACGGCGGAAATTGGAGTGGCTCACCACCCCGCCACCTCCACTAAGCCAGCCGAGGCCACGAGCCGTGCCAAGGATCACAAAGGTGGAGAGGACGAACGTCGATCTTGCGGCCATACGGGGCCGTCTAACGACCAAACCCCGGGCACCGCCACCGACGCCGGCGAAATCTCCGCCGATACCGACCACCGGCCCGACGGCACCGCCAGAGGCATCAATGGCAAGGATCCTTGCGCCGCCGCCGCCGCCACCAGCACCAGCCGACGTCCGACCATTACGGGCGGAAGGGACCCAGCCACCAGCCCCGATCCCGGTAGCCGTAGAGGACGGGCACATCGTATGGGTGCCCCACTACCACGCGCACGTCTCCCGGCAGCACAAAACGCGGTGGGGAAGCAAGCGATGGCACATACGGTTCAATGCGACCGGCTCCGTCCGCAGCATCCGGGAAATCAAGCCGAAGACGTAGAGCGCCGAATTCGCGCTTTTCGAAGAGGAAGGTGATGTAACGATGCACCCCCAAATATGCATCGCTCCGGCAGAAACACCACGCCGAGACCACCCAGCCGACCACCCGCGGAGGTGAAGAACGGGCAACGGTGTGCCCAACGTATTTTGAACCGCTAGCATATAATGTTAGGAAGTCCGCGAACGGACTTAACGCGGCAACCGCCTCACCGCGCCGAGCGGTGCCGAAGGCGACCGAAGACCGCCGAGCGCGACCGCGGCGTCGGGACGCCAAGATCACCGATCGTTCCGCCGCACCGTCCCGGCGCTCGCAATCGCCGTCGCTACCCCCACCACGCCGCGACGCCGCCGCGACGCGTATATAAGCCCGGCGCTGACACAATTCGCGATTCCCGATCATCCGTCGTACCGACCACACCGATCCTGAACTCTCGCATCCGCTATCCCGAGCCAGTCAGATACGAAGGTAGAGCGCCTCCGGCCTTCTCTGGGTGCATTCGGGGAGCACGCTATTAGCACAATTATCGTCCAAAACTGTTCGAGGAGACGCTTTGTGGCGCTGTGATATACGATGATGACGTCACTGTAAAGGCAGCGTGACGTCATCACTCGCGCTATTTTCGCTATTATTTTCGAGGTGAGGCACGAAATACTATTGGCGCTTAAGCTGCGTTCGGGCAGCTTGCTATCGCTGTCGCGCTATTGGCTCTTCGAACGAAGTTCATAGCGTTTGCGTTTATAGCGTTAATAGCGACTCCCCGAATGCACCCTCTGTCTTCGCCGAGTGCGTCTCGGCAAACGACCAGCTACATCCAGCCAAAGCCAGTCCGACACGAAGATAGAGCGCCTCCGGCCCTCTCTGTCTTCGCCGAGTGCGTTTCGGCAAACGACCAGCTACCTCCATCCAAAGCCAGTCTGAAACGAGAGTAGAGCGCCTCCGGCCTTCTCTGTCTTCGCCGAGTGCGTCTCAGTTGACGATTAGCTTCATCCACTCTCGACGCTTGCAGTCGGCCTCCACCGAACGCTTCTCAGTGGCCGACCTCGCGCTAAGCTCGATCCCGCCGAATTACCGCGATCTCGCCCGCGCTTCGCGATCCCCGCCTCGCGCCATTTTCCCGCGCTCCGATCCGCACCGCCCGGGAAAACCGGCGCCGCTCGCGCCGATACCCTTTGTAACGCGATTCGGCCCGCAAGACCACCGCTCTCGCGATAACCGAGGGCATCGCGCCGCACACTCCAGCCGAAGAAGAGAGACTCCGGGAGTTCCTCGCGGAAGAGCTCCCGCTCTTCGTAGCCTTAACTTAACAGTAAAAAGCGTTTTAATACAGTATATATATCTGCAATCAGGGTTCGAAAATATCATATTTATATAAATATCAAAATATCCGATATATATCGATATATATCGGATATTGAATATATATCCAAATGTGGATATTTATATATATAATTTTTCTATTTCAAAAAGAAGACTTAAAATTTCGCAGGGTTCGAAGGATACATATCAGTGACATATATCGGATATATATCGTGATATTTATGCAGTAATATAATATATAATATATGTATTATATGTATAACAATATATATATATATATATATATATATAAACACAATATGAATTTTGTAACAAAAAAAGATGGTTAGAAAACATATTAGGGGAGATTGGGGCTAAGCCGACACTATTTTTTCAAAGGCAATTTTTAATATTTAATTAAAATTTTTAGGCAAATTCAATGATATATATTTAAAGAGTGTTTCTTCAGGTACAAAATTGATTCAGGAAGTTTTGCTGTACGTCGCTTTGTTTTGCCGCCAGGAAAGGAAAAGTGACGCAAAGACAAATTTTCGAATTAAAAAATGACGGGGCGAACTCGATACCCCGCCGGGGCAAACTCAACACTTTGTTTGATCGACACAATTTGATCTGGGACTTATTTTTTTATTTTTTAAAAATAAAAATACATTGTTTATCAAATGAAAAGACATTGTGTATTAGAAACAAGAAGTCGGAATAAAGTAAACAATTATTTAAAATAGTGAGAAAAAAAAGATTAAACTTTTAATTATCTTTTTCTGAACTGTCTGAAAAACAATTTATACACGTTTAAACACACAATTTAAACTCGCGATCAGATGTGCGCACACATTCTCCTATCGTATTTTTAATCTGACGATAGAATCATTAACTATTCATATTTCTAAAAAAGTACTTCTAGAAAATTTTCCTTAATATTTTATTACTTATATGTTTTCTTTTCTTTATATTTATTTATATAACACATGTTATTTTCTTAAAGAAAAAGAGGAACCCATATATACGAGTCAAGAAATATCATTTCATAAAAGAGCGTTTCATAGACTAAACTGATTTTTAATTTTTACCGTATATCTAA
>NW_020222971.1:0-1540 GCF_003070985.1 Temnothorax curvispinosus | reverse complement strand
CTCACTTCAGAGTTGCACGCTGTGCGTGAAGCGAACACGACATCGTGTTTTGTTTTGCGTCAACGGGACCGAGTGGCTTGTACATCGAAGGGTAAATATCGTGAGAGTGCCGTGGAAAGTGAGTCCGCGAGAAATGAGTACTCCAGTGAAGAAGGTGCCCATTCATCTGCAGGTGAGTGCGTTTTAGCACCTGTAACTGTAAGCTCCCGGCCCCCGCTGCGCGGCCGCTAGCCGCTAGCCTCTAGCCTCTTGTTTGGCGGCGGCGGCGGCGGCGGCGAAAAAAGCGTCGTTATTTTTATCTGCGCGCGACGGCGAACGGGCGAGATGGTGATGGACTGATGGTGGATGAGCGAGGAGCGTGGTGACGCGATAAATTGCGATAAACTAGCGCTCGATAAGGTCATTGGATTTCAGTTCCACCCTTGCCCTGTTTCGAAATCGCAAAATCTCGTCGACCGCGGGACGGCCGGGGCGGCCGGAGCCAGGCTTCAACGAGATATTCGCTCTCCCGTTTTTCGCAATCGTGTAAAAACTGTTGTGCAGCATGGAAGTCAACATGGAATTTTTAAGAAAATATTTTCATCCCCTGTTTTAAATACATACGTATCTCGTAGATTTTCATCATCAAGAATCATTCAGAAAAGGAACGTTTTTCCATGCTAAATATATGTATAATATATGTACATATAATACTAAAAGTAAATGTTACTGACGATGAGACGCGTATCATTGATTTGCCAAAGGGTCCGCCCGCGCCGTGCCGCGCCGCACTAGCGTCTAGCTGACTTCATTTTTATCTCACTTTCTCAACTTTGCTCATTAGAGCACTTCCGCCTCTCAAGTGCTCTATAATCTATAATTCTCGCTTACGCTTGAAAATTCGATTTATTTGAAATAGGACGGATAGTAATTAACTCCATATTATTTTCTGAACGTATTTGCAGCTCGCTCTGACAAATAGCACATAAAGATAAAGAGTTAGTACGCGTGCTAGTTGATGGTTGAAGTTGGCATGTATATACATAATGCAACCGTAATCAAAGTATAAAACTATCACTGTGGACGCTCGAAGCTATAAACGATAAGTGATATCGTGTATTTTTTACGTGATATCGGTTAATAGTTGATAACTTATAACTTATAACTTTGATGGTATATAAGACGATTTGATCGGCGTGGGGGGATGGGATCGTGCTGCATGTTGCTCCCGCGTGTATGACAACTCTTGCGAATCTTGCGCGTAAACTTTAAAGATACCGTTTATCTTCGTGAGGTTATCGTTTGCATATGACATAATGTATGTACACACGCATTTAATCAGACTATTAACGCGGCTGCTATAATAAGAGCGTACCTCGTCTATTTTTCGACGTTCACGTACGTGTATGCGTGCCTTGTCTCGTTAGTCTGTATCTTGTTGGATGAGAAAATGTAAAAATGTTGACGTTAAAATTAACGTATCTGACCAGCATGATTTGTTTATGACTCTGCATCTTGCATCGGCATCGTATCAAACGTATTAAATGTATTTTTAATCAAT
>NW_020222970.1:0-14870 GCF_003070985.1 Temnothorax curvispinosus | reverse complement strand
GAGTGCCGACCGCCACGTGTCTTACCGGCTCACGGGCTAATCATCACAAGGAGGGCAATTAATATAACTGCCTCGCCCACTCACGAGCGATATACAAAGACTTCTTATACAAAGACTTCTTAGGTTTAGTGAACTGCGAAAGACTGCCCACCACTCTCAGGTCAGACTGTATATATCTATTCTCGTATTAAAGACGGCTCAGACTGTGTTCTGAGTTACATATTACAAAATAATTAATTAACACCTTCCACGCGCGTCCTTCTCATCCCGCTTCCATCGCCGGGATTAATCAGCGATTTCGCGAACATTTGGTCCTTCGAGCCGGATGCGTGGAACTTAAAGTGTAGCTCGGACACAGATCATGTGAACAGGGCATGCCTTTCACGACATGCCACGTGGACATTATCGCGCGCTTCCGCGAGTGAAGTACAGACATTCTCACGCGCGCTCGCGAGTGTTACACAAACATGTTCACGCGCTCCCGCGAGTGTAAATAGACATTTTCACGTGCTCAATACATGACCCTAACGATTCTCGATTCGCATAGTGTTTTTCTCACGCGTCTCTCGAACGTTCTCGGTTCGTGCAGCATTTCTTACACGTGTCTCGACATTTCTCAGGTGTTTCATCGTGCGCAGCTCAGGGACAGCTCAACATGACGGAACCCGCACAGGCGGGTACGGGCAGGGCGGAGACCACGACGCCGCTGCTCGAGGTACCACCGGCTTGCACATCGGAACGCCAAGCCTCAGGGTGCCATTACATGGAGCGTGGAAACGCGGAAACGCGGAAGCGCGGAAGACAAAATTTACTAGATTTCCGTCGATCTGTTCCGTTCATTTGGTTGCCTTGTATTACATGGAGCACAATTTGCGCGGAAAAGCGGAATAGGAAGTTATAAAATAAGAATGTTTAACGGTATTTATTGATTAAAATGCTTGTATTCAATAAATAAACTGAAAAGATAAGCATACTAATACAAATTGCAATGAATTAAGTCAACACACATTTAATAAAGGAATATAAATGTCCAGTTATTACCAGATTGTTCCGCTTTTCCGCGCAGATTGTGCTCCATGTAATATAAGGAGAAATAAACTTGCGGAACGAGCGCGTCAAATATTCGTTCCTTTTCTCTGTACCTTTGCACTCAGATACCTCAGGTAGGTTATGTATTTTTACAATATGTTTATAATATATAATATATTTATAATATATTTAGAATATTGTAGACATTTCTCCGTAAAGTTGGAAAAGTGATTTAATTGGTATAAACTATTCGGTAGAACAAGCGCATAAGTGCCCTTCCGCAAGTCGGGCACGATCACCGGATGCGGCACGTAGATGATCGAGTAGAGCTGCTCGTTGATCCTCACGTCGTCTCGCATCTTCCTGCCCAGCAGCTTCCAGATGTGATTGAGATTGGAGCCGAACTTCCGCAGCTCGTCGTCCTCGATGTTCTGCAGGAACTTGGGAGTGGCCGTCCAGTCAGCCGGGTCCCAGTCCTCGAACTCGTGGCCGGGCATCTCGAACGTGTCGTTGACGAACTTCTCCACCTGGTGCTTGTTCGGCGCGTAGTTCATGCTTTTAGCCGTGAAGCTCCTGGTACAGGCTAGTGGCACGTGTGAAAGACTCGACGTGTGAAGTGTCGACTCCAGTTCCGTGGGAAAATTCTGCGGCAGGCAGGACACGCAGCTCTGCTGCACCTCGTTGCTGGCCCTCCTCAACGTCCAGTCTCTGACGTAGACTGCGGTCGTCGCGATCTACCGACGCCGGTCTTGGAATAATTCGAGCAGTTCTGACCGGGACACTTCTGTATCGCGTTGGTGTGACTCCTGCCAACTTGCGACGAGCTTTCTTTGGATGAGCACTTGGCCGGGGTCTTGGTACAAGCGGATGCGCAGGTCGTCATCGTTTCGTCTGTCCTGCAGGGCTAGGTGGCTCGATCACGACAAAAGTGGTGTCCGTCAAGTATATCATGGATCCAAATATCATGTTAATGATTATTATGAAGTTTCTTATTCAAGCAAGAGATGAACCGATGAGACATGCAGAAATAACAATGAAAAAAGTTACTGCAATGTATTATTTGTACTTGCGTTACAAGAAATTGGAAGAGCAAAAGAATCGAAGAATATGGGTACGACCTATTTTTACCGAAGAAAGAAGACTTGCACAAGGTGACAGCAACAATTTACTTGTGGAGATGCAATTGACAGATCCCGAAAAATATTTTAACTATCTCAGAATGTCATCAACAATCTTCAACGAGTTACTCAAGATTGTTGGACCATTGATCAAAAAACAAACAGCAGTTCGAAAACCAATACCGGCTAGGACGAGATTAGAGGTGACTATACGTTGGTTGGCATCAGGTGACAGCATGATGTCGCTATCATATGCTTATCGCATTGCCCAATGCACACTATCACATATTATTCCGGAAACGTGTGAAGCAATTTGGCTCTCTCTACAGAAGAAGGTTATGGTTGATCCAACTGAAGAAAATTGGAGTAGGATTGCAAAAGATTTCGAACTGATATGCCAATTTCCACACTGCATAGACGCTATCGATGGAAAGCATGTCGAAATTCAGGTATGTATATTATGAATTTATTTACAATAATTCAGGTTCAATATATTACACATTAATAATGCAATGACATATGTGAAATGAGAAATATATATATCACAATAATGGTTCTCAATTTGCAGGCACCGCCTCGTAGTGGCTCATGCTACTACAACTATAAAGGAAGGCACAGCATAAACTTGCTCGCAGTAAGTGATGCCAAGAACCGTTTTATTATTGTGGATATTGGAGCTGAGGGAAGGCAAAGCGACGGAGGTGTTTTCGAAAACAGCGGATTACCACATCTACTAGAAACGAATGCTCTCCATATTCCTCTACCTACACATCTAAATCATATGGATTCAGATTTTCCGTACGTTTTATTGGGAGATGAGGCCTTTCCTCTGAGATCATATATGATGCGACCGTACCCTCGCAGTAGACAGCTGAATATCAACAGAAAAATTTTTAACTATTGCCTGAGTCGAGCAAGGAGAACAGTAGAATGTGCTTTCGGACTTTTGGTTGCAAGATGGAGAATATATCGTCGACCTCTTGTTGCATGCATACGTACTGCTGTAAAAGCTGTACAAGCAACGGTTGTCTTACATAATTTTATTATTAATAATGAATTAAATCTACCATTTACAGCAAGACGGTATTCTAATATGCGAGAAGAAGAACACAATCTCCTAATTACAAGTACCGGACTTACAGCTGTAAGTCATAGAAATGTTTCGCAAAAGTCTACAGCATTGAAAATTCGAGATAACTTTGCTTATTATTTCGAACATGTAAATCCTCTACCATGGCAGTTGGACAAAGTTTTAACTAACAACTTTTAAAACATAGTTTCTCCATTTAATGCATTGTATTCGTAAATAAAATATTTTGTGAATATATAATTCGAAAGTTTTTTGCCACACAATATTCGTATGTAGCCTGTTTTGACGATCTATATTTCTATAGTTTAATAATTTGTACAATGTAATGAATCAAATAAAAAAATATTTTATTTTATATATATATATCATGAAATAAAAAAATATATCAAGAAAGTAATATTTTTATTAGGGATTTTCTTACTCCGTAAGTTCCATATCCTCCTCTTGGATAGCAATATCCATCATTCTTCTTTGCAGATTTCTGCGTCGTAAATAGAGTAGTCGGCGTAAAATGTCACCAAGCTGATCTAAATAACTGTCCACTACATCACGTTTCTTCCGTGACGTTTCATCAATTATATTGAGAAATTTAGTTTCCATATCAGCTTGTCTTTGTGCAATCTTTGCTTCTGTAAATAATAATATATGCCTAATTAATAATCTGTACTTAATAATGCATGATGAGTATCTAAAATACATGAAACCAAAAGACAATTGCCGCATACTTTTCTTTCTCGCCTCTGACGGTGAACATGATCTTCGTGATGATGCGTTTGATGTACTTGCAACGTCCATCGTGGAATCATCACAAGTGAAGTGGTCTGCAGCCATGTCATTCCTTTGCATATCATTGTCATCAAGATGGGATGAATTCACTTCCAAAAGGGGTTGGATGGAGCTGACAGTCCTGGAAACAAAATAATTTTACAAATTATGACATTCAATTGCACGCAATTTGAATGTTTGTAAAATCTCAGTTGAAAGATAATATAAATACTTACGGTGCTGTCTGTAGAGTATCGTCGAGAAATTTCATTTCTTCGCAATGAGCAAAAGAACTACGTAATGGATGGCCAGATTCCGCCCCAGAACCACTTCGCACGTATCCACGCATTTTCTTTCTAGCCTTTGTATACTGATCTCGAAGGTTTTTCCATTTCTGTTTTGCTTCTTCCATAGATAGAGATCCTATGATATTGTACAGAGAATCGTAAATTATTTACTTTATCATGCAAATAATATAATTTATATAAATAATTAAAGAATGATCTCACCATCAAATATGTTTACAATTTCTTGTCAAAGATTGTCTTTTATTAATTTTGTCCTATCTTTCAATGGAATAGAATGGTCCCACAAAGGCCTTCGGGTACGAACTAATTCAATCAGCAACTCATCTTGTGTGAGTGCAGACTGTACATCTCTTTCTTTCGTATGCGGTATATTTTCAGTTTCATGTCTTTTTCCTTTAAAATAAATAAAAATAATAATGACTTAAATTACCATAAAATGACTCAATTATCTGTTCTAGTGGATCAATAATTAATTTTTTACAACATTTCAATGCTTGTGTGTACTTAATAAGTTGTTTAACACTATCCCATATGTAAAATATACATTGTCAAAACCAAAATTTATTAATGTGTAATAATAATTATTTATAATAGCATTCACCATTTTGTAAAGTTATTATGTCCCTCAAGGAAAAACTTTATATGTAATATATATATATATATATATATATATATATATATATATATATATATATATATATATATATTACAATTATCTTCCATTATAATACGGTAAATTAAACTAAAACGTTATTTAACATACTTATAGTGGCCACGGCATTTTCGTCAACATTTATGGCCTCAGTATTTTCATCATATGCACTAAAACAATGATGGTCTAAAATTGTTCCACATGATCCACGTAAAATGAAACCGCAGTATCCATACTTTATAGCCTGCAAACATATACAAGTGTTTAATTATCTTTATATCACATAAAGTGAGGTTATGACTTCATTCAGTAGGTATTAATATTAATTTTTTTAAAATTTGATTTAAGCGTTATGTCAATTTATTATTAATTTACAAATACTATAATATACTTAATACTCGATACTCAAATACTTACTGGGCCGTTCATTATAATAAACGTTTTACACTTCCTTATATATCTGTTTGCACTTCTTTGCACACACACACACACACACGAAACAGTCAAAACACGCATAAATTCCGCTGTTCCGCTCAAATGAGATAGAAAGAAGCGACGGAAACGCGGAATCTAGTTACTTTCTTTCCGCGTTTCCGCGTTTCCGCGTTTCCGCGCTCCATGTAATGGCACCCTTACAGTCCTCAACAAAGTTAGGTAATATAATTTTGTGAAGAAGAAATTAAAGATTTCACATTTTTTTTTTTTTAATATAAACTACAGCTCTACTGCACAATGAAAGAGGTAGTCCTTCCTTATGAAAATGTGCCCTTGAGTGCTCAATGGCGGTCAGTGGGAATGTATGGTTGCCCTACAGTTGCAATGCGAATTATATGGAAAAGTTAATGGACAATATTGAGTGGCAATAAGATGAATGGAAACACAATGGCAAGATTCGAATGACAACCTTTTCCATACAGGCGTAATGGAAACTACCAATGACTCATAAAGGATGAAATTTGTATGGAATTTTTCTACCTTCAGCCAATGTTGTTCAGTGTGAATTGTAATGGAAATTCGTCAATGGTAAATGTGGCGGTTCGCGCCACCAGTAGTACATGCATCATCATCACGCCAGCGCGGTAACTGTATTACCGGCAGTTAGCATCGACGCCGTTAGGCGTCGCATCGTTCATGCATTCTCTCAAATTCAAGGTTCGGCACGGACTGGTATATGTATGAGACCCTCTACGGGACACCGAGGCAGATATTTTCAGGCGCTAGTCGCCTAAGGCAAGAGCTCCTATTAGATTGTCCGTTGAACCAAAGGCAATGGAAAATGAAGGCATTTATATTAAAGACAAAATAGTACCATTTATTAAAATGCCATTGAATTCTTATTGTTCCAGACGCAATAGAAATGAAGGCATTTTTGCCAAAGATAAAAATTTCCACACAAAATCCCATTGGTATTGCCAGTGTTAATACCAATGGCAATACTAATGGCAATACCAACGGCAAAACCAATGGCAATACCAATAACAATACCAATGGGATTTTGTGTGGAACTTTTTATCTTTGGCAAAAATGCCTTCATTTCCATTGCGTCTGGAACAATGGGAATTCAATGGCATTTTTTAATGGCAATAAGGGGCACATTTTCATAAGGGCTAGGACATGATATACTGCTTTCTGTGTAGACATAGTATTACCATTTATAAAAACGTTTGCAATTTTTCTAAATTTTTGTCTAATATTTAAATGGTCATTTTCCAAATCTTTTGCTGCTTCTCTGAGTAAACGCGAAAGTCCAGCATCTACTTTTGTTACGTAATTAATCATGTAAGAAGCACAACTATCGGGATCTAATACAAATTGTATATCCATGTTTGATTCAAGAAGTGTCAATATAGTTTTACTGTATGCATTGATCGCTACTTCGTTACTATTTGTGGGGTTGTAGGTTAGGATTAGGTTAAGGTGCGTCGTTCCCACAAATAACGAAATGTTCAATTGGGTATAATCTCGCTAGGTTTATTCATGCTCTATGTACAAAATAATTATATCTTCTATATGAATGTGTAGATGGTCGTGTGTGTTGGTGTAAGTTATATATGCATTACTGTTCTTTAAATAATTGTTTAATAACTGATTTTTTCTTCACGAAAATAATATTTCGCGGAAATACCAGGTTCCGTCCGGGAGTCCTAGGCTTGCCTTTCGGAGTGGACGGAATGGGACTCAGTCGGGTCTGGTGAAATCGTAGTCGTGTAGGCGTCTTAAAAATGTGGTCCGTTTGAGTTGCCACAGAGTTCTCCAGATCAATAGGATGAAGAGGGCGTCGGACACGTGGAGCTCGTGGTGGAACTTCGATCGGATAAAGTTTCCACGGTAGGAAGGTTTCTATCCTGGAGATTGGTATAGAGTCCCTCACCTGGATCTCAGGAGCTGGTATGTCCTTGGAAGCCGGAACAGAGATGGGTACGAGCTTCCAAGGTAGGAAGGTTTCTACCTTGGAGGTTAGGATCGGATCCCGCGTCGTAGCCTCAGGAACAGGAGCTGGTGTATGGCTCGGTAGGACTGGAGTCGGACTTGGAATGGATGATGATTTGATTTCCACCGATTTCAGTGTTGTTGGGTCAGTATGACCCCACTTGGCAATCGGGGTGAATCTCCACTTCGTCTTGGACTTGTTCTGCAGGATACGTTTCCCAGGAGGTAGAGTTTCTACCTTGATGATCAGGATGCGATCCTTCGTCTTGGTCACGGGAACAGGAGCCGGAGCCGAGGCCGTAGTCAGAGGAGGCAGCGTCTTGATCTCAAGAGCAGGAGCCGTATTAAGAGAAGGCAGCGCCTTGGTCTCCACCGGATATGGAGTCGCCCGACGGGCTGGGTCACGACGACCCCGGAAACCTTTCCGCGGCAGGGTGTCGGTTGACTCTTTACCGTAGATAACGCCCTGCCAAGCAGGTATTTACGAAGGCCCAGAGTAGAGCAACGCTTCGTATCAAAAGAGAATTATGTCTGGGGCCCCGGTAGGTAGCACGCCCTGACTGGCGTTCTCGAAGATCGCTGGGGAGGCCCCGCTGAGCTGCCCTTTATATAGGGATCGATGTCGAACCTTACTTACGAGAGAGATACGCCGCGCAGCGGTGCGCGCCGAACTATCCCGCCGATCGATACTCATGCTGCGCGCCGCGCGCCTCCCGTCATACTATTCGTGTAGCGTATGTACGGTCGCGCGCACGTGGCGGACAGTTGACCGCCACACTATTTTTTTTTAAGAAAATTTTAGTTCTAGATAACGTGCTTCGAATTGTGTGAATATAATCACTTTCACTCATTTCTAATTGTTCCAACATCTCTTTGAATGATACTTGTATATTTTTTTTGAAAAAATTTTGCATCAAGTCTCTAATTTTTTTTCTATTTGTTTTATCATTTTTTGTCAATTCATTTTCAGCTAATGGTTTTAGAATCTTTGTTTCTCTCATTACAAACATTGGAATATTGAATCAACATATAGATTTATTTTTACGTTTTTTGTAACAAGTTGGTTTATGCCGATGAATTTGTAGACGTATCAAAAGATTTTCATCATCGTATGCACATGTAATGTTTTTATCAATCCACTCTACTAATTTTTTATTCTGTTCTTCATTTTCTTCGTCACAAATGGTTGCATTTTTGCAAAATAAAAGATTATGCGTATCGACACTACCTCTGGCTTGAAATTCACGTCTCTAAAAAAAATCAACCACATTGTTTTCTCCAAATGGGCCATATTTATTTTGGAGTATTGACATAATCAAATTGAATCTTTCTTCAATG
Source organism: Temnothorax curvispinosus (assembly GCF_003070985.1). NCBI lineage: Eukaryota > Metazoa > Arthropoda > Insecta > Hymenoptera > Formicidae > Temnothorax > Temnothorax curvispinosus. Next base: position 6,140 of record NW_020222970.1, on the reverse strand, counting down.
TATCTGACACATGTAACAGGATCCTCTCTTATCAACTTTGTTTCTCTGCAATGTCCATATGTATTGCATCATATGTTTTAATGGTTTTATTTTCACTTAATTTGTATAAAATTTTCAATAAATCAGTGTTTTTTAGTTCACATGCGGATAGTGTCAGAAAAAATGTGACACCACATTGTCTTATCATACTCATTAAACGTTTTTTCTTGCTTTTTCAATAAGATGGTGATGATCTTACCTGTTTCAGGTACCCATCGTTATGACGTATAAAATCGTTTATAAAATTCGTATCTTTAATTTTATCAGCTGTTAGGTTATTATTTTCTTTTTACTCTCCTTAAACAAATATTTATATTTGACATTATTGACTTTTCCAATTTCTGTTTAGCCATAAATAAAATTCTTGTAGGATGATAAGATCTTCTATCTCTGTGCCTTGCTTCAAATTTGATTCTTTCAGAGTAGGTTAATTTATTTTTCTTATCTAAAATTTTTCTACCAAAAATTTTGGGAAAACACAATTCATCGATATTTTCTGTCATGTGCCATGGGACAAGATATTTGTCTTGTCCTGGAGCTATAATTTGAACATTGGAAAATATTTTTTTGTTTCTATCTACAATAAGTACTTGATCATTTGGTTCGTAATAATCAGATTCGTCCGAATCCGACTTATTTTCGTCTTTAACAAAAACATTGGGTTTTATATTAAAGGTGCTTTCGCATTTATCATTATTATCGACAATAAATTGCAAATTTGTTTTGAAATTTTTGTTATATTAAAAAAAAATCCTCGTCAATGTTTATATTGTTTTTTATACATAATGGCATTTGTATTAAGTACTCCAAAGCTTCACATATTTTTGCTGGTTTAATAGTTTCATACATGTAATCTGACTTATGTTCCATGTGCCTTTTCAGCTTTATTTGTATTGTCGACATTTTGTCAAAAGTTCTTGATAAAACATTTACCATCTCATTAATTTCAACTTGAAGATTAACTATACTTCCTTTCAGAGATAATTGGGGATTAATTGCATACGGTTGCAATGCTTTAATTTGCATAAGCATAAACGGTATATAGGGTGAAACCATTCGTTCTTCTAGGGCGGTCAAGTTGGTCACCTCTTTTGGTACATTTGAATAACTTAAATCTGCATTTGATGCTGTTTTTGGTACTTCTCCTGCTGTAATGTATTTTTTACAATTCTTACAGACATATTCCGACGAATTATTTTGTATTTGTTTAATAAATTTATTAAGCGCAAAATTTTTTTTAGATAACTTTTTTCGTAATTTAGTAAAACTAATTCGTTCAACTAACTTTTTGAAAAACAAATTTTTACAACATAAACAAACTATATCTGGTCCTTGTTTTCTGTTTTTTAAAACTTTCATAATTAATAAATTTTGATAATATTCATTATCATGGATGCCACTTTTAATCTTATTATGAACAAAATTGCTGAAATTTTCACGAAATCTTAAAAAATCGTCAAGTCAAATTAGACTTTCAATGTCTATCTGAAATTCTTTTTTTTTCGTTGTAGTCTTTTTCTTCAGGTAACGTGCGCCTAACTCGCATTTTTTTCTATTTTTTAGTTTTTTAGTTGTATTGAAATTTTTCTTTTCTTTTGAAAATAATTTTTTTGACATTTTTTCCGCCTCGTTATGTTTGTATAAAGCATATGAACGTTTAACTTTCATCCTTTTTTTATTTTTAATCTTCTCCGATTCTCTATCTATATTTTCTTGTCGAATTTCTTTTATCCTAACTAAATTTTTTACCCTCTCTTTTTCTCTGAATAACTGCAATGTTCTTTGCGCAATAATTTTATTCTTTGTAGATTCTTTGTGTTGTTATTTCCTTATTTGTTGGTGAGGAAATAGAATGCTGACAGAAAGAATAACTCTCCAAGTAACTTATATTTGTCACTTTATTTCGAGGAGTCAACGGAACGTCTAGTCTGTACGAGAGCCTAGCAATCACTCGCGGTGGGGATAACGCGGGACGGTGAAGATAATACTGTGACTGAATACAACATAGATAGTCCTGTCGATAATACAAATCGTACATACCGCCCGCCATTGAAATCTTAATTTCAATTAGAATCAAAGTACAATATAATTATTTGAGGTGACTTTATACAATTCAAAAAATACGAACAAACTAAAATTCTAAATTATGTTTCTCTGTTGACTGATACAATAAAATAGATTTAACATGAATATATATAGACTGAATATAAATATGAATTATAAAATTTACAGATCTTTGACAATAGTCAATCATGAGTCAATTTTACAAATGCAAAAAGGATACATTCTTATTCCATGTTACATGAGGTTCAGTTCTGCGGTAGCAGGCTGATTTTGTTGATGAGCCTCTTGAGGATCCCGTTCTTCGTCTTCAATGTAAGGACTCGAACCAGTCAATCCTTTCCAGGGTGAACGTCAATGATTCTTGCCAGCTTCCAACACAGGAGTGGAGTGTTGTCCTCCCTCAATACCACGATTCACCCAGTAAGAGAGGAAGGAGATTTTACCGTCCTCCACTTTGTCCTTTGGTGCAGCTGCGTCAAATATTCTGTCGACCATCTCTTCCAAAAGTGTTGGACCATACTTTGAACTCTTTGCCATTAAGAAAATCTATGCTCATTAATGTCTGTGAGATTTGGCTCAGGCAAAGCTTGGATTAGGCAAAGCTTCCAATAAGGAAATGGCCTGGTGTTAAGGCACAAGGATTATTTGGATCACTGGATATTGCGGTAATAGGACGAGAATTAAGACATGATTCAATTTGGGTCAATACAGTATACATCTCTTCATATGTTAATATAGCGCATTTCCTACTATTCGCTTTAAGTGGTATTTAGTCGATTTTATACCAGCCTCCCAAATATCTCCAAAATGAGGCGCACTTGGAGGAATAAAATGCTAGTTTATCAAATCAACAGACAATTCAGACACAACTTTATTCTCAAATTGTTGTAAACGCAGTAAATTTCTGAATTCTTTCAATTCTTTATTTGCACCAACAAAGTTTGTGCCATTATCCGAGTATATGTCACTCGGCTTTCCGCGTCTTGATATAAATCGCTTTAGAGCATGGAGAAACGTTTCTGCAGTGCAATCGTAAACTAATTCTATATGAAGCGCTTTAGTAACGAAACAAACGAACAACGCAATATATGATTTTATCGCACGCCTTCCACGACTAGGACCCTCCTTTATCAAAATCGGTCCGCCATAATCGACACCACATCGCAAAAATGGGCGTGCAGGCTCAGTTCGACTCAATGGCAAGTTACCCATAAATTGCTCTACGGGAGTCGGATTCGCTCTAAAGCATTTAATGCATTTTCGAATAACGCCTCTAACAGCACTTTTCCCATTCAAAGGCCAAAATTGCAACCGTAGTGAAGTTAACGTTAATTGCACGCCTGCATGCAATTGCCGAATATGCTCATGTTCTATTATAAGTTTTGTTACATGATGTCGGAGTGGCAATACTATTGGATGCTTAGTGTCAAACGCGAGACTTGCTTCTCATAATTTTCCCCCCACACGAATAACACCATCTGCATCTACAAATGGATTTAATGATAACAATTTGCTAGCCTTATCCACCGATTGCTGTCTAGACAGATTCTCTATCTCGGGAAGAAATTCTTGGCGTTGAATTAATTTTAGAATTCTAATAGTTGCTTTCTGCAGCTCTGCAGTTGTTAAATTTTCATTATCTTTAATTGTCAGGTTCTTAAAATTATGTATAAAACGCAAACAAAATGCCATGACTCGCTGGAGCTTATTATAACTCGAGAATTTATATAATAATTCAACTTTTTTATCAAGAGACACGGTAGTGTCTCGCGCCAAGTACACGCGGAGCGAGACCGACCGTGACTCTTTTACGCGACGCGACGGGTTGCGAGTACCCGAGATGTTGAGATCTCGATAACGAGTGAACGGATCAAGTTCTAAGTAGGCTTGATCGATAGCTTGGGGTCCAATTAGGGGGGGGGGGGGGTTTCTCTCATAATATTCCGCTCCGTGCCCTACGAGCGGAGATATTGCGACGCAAAGTCCAAATGTGAAAATTTTTTATTAAGATACTTCTTCTTCTTCTTCTACTTCTAACGCCGACTTATATGATGACGTCATAATCAGAAACGTTACTTTCACTTTTTCGACGCTGGCGGCGCAGGTATCGCCAGTTTCGATATCGCGCGCGTATTTCGAAATTAGGTCGATAGACTTATCGGTCAGGAGGAAGATTTCTATTTAGGTAAATTAAGTATATACTTATATAATATATATTGAGTCAATTGCTTCATGTTTATCTGGAGAGATTTCGTATCCTTACATCGTATTACCACCGCTGCCGGAAAAGAAGGTTCTCTACGCTTGGCAGAAAGTGCCGCTAGGGAATTTTCAAGTCGATTCTTATGAATCAAGCTTGAATTCGATGTCTAGGTATCCCAGGTTGCCGATGACGAGGTCCAGATAGTGCGCTTCATAGTTTTCGGTGTCCAGGTGTAATAATACGTTGAATTCGATGTCTACGTGTCCCAGGTTGCCGATGACGAGGTCCACATAGTGCGCTTCGTAGTTTTCGGTGTCTACGTGTATTAATACCTTGAATTCGATGTCTAGGTGTCCCAGGTTGCCGATGACGAGGTCCACATAGTGCGCTCCGTAGTTTTTGGTGTCTACGTGTATTAATACCTTGAATTTGATGTCCACGTGTCCCAGGTTGCCGATGACGGGATCCAGATAGTGCGCTTCATAGTTTTCGGTGTACAGGTGTAATTGTACGTTGAATTCGATGTCTAGGTGTCCCAGGTTGGCGATAACGAGGTCCACATAGTGCGCTTCGTAGTTTTCAGTGTCCAGGTGTAATAATACGTTGAATGCAATGTCTAGGTGTCCCAGGTTGCCGATGACAATGTCTAGATAGTAAGCTCCGTAGTTTTCGGTGTCTACATGTATTAATACCTTGAATTCGATGTCTAGGTATCCCAGGTTGCCGATAACGAGGTCCACATAGTGCGCTCCGTAGTTGTCGGTGTCTACGTGTATTAATATCTTGAAATTGATGTCTAGGTGTCCCAGGTTGCTGATGACAAGGTCCAGATAGCGCGCTCCGTAGTTTTCGGTGTCTAGATATAATAATACCTCGAATTTGATGTTTACGTGTCCCAGGTTGCCGATGACGAGGTCCACATAGTGCGCTTCGTAGTTTTTGGTGTCTAGGTGTATTAATAACTTTAAATCTGAATGTAGGACACGTAGATATCGAATTCGAGGTATTAATACACATAGACACCAAAAACTACGGAGCGCACTATGTGGACCTCGTCATCAGCAACGTGGGACACCTAGACATTGAATTCAACGTATTATTACACCTGGACACCGAAAACTATAGAGCGCACTATCTGGAACACGTCATCGGCAACCTGGAACACGTGAACATCGAATTCAAGGTATTAATACACCTGGATACCGAAAACTATGAAGCGCACTATGTGGACCTCGTCATCGGCAACATGGGACACCTAGACATCGAATTCAAGCTTGATTCATAAGAATCGACTTAAAAATTCCCTAGCGGCAGAACTAAAATTATGTTTGACAAAAATAATTCCGCATTTTTATTATGTGTATACACATTTAAAAAAAAAAGGTAAAAGGAGGCGCTAAGTACACGCATAGTGGTGTATATGTATTATGTTACCCTGTTATGTTGTTACCTCGACAAAAATAAAGGCGTAGTATTATACCTCCAAATAGCTTTACCCTGTACATACTGTTTATAAAATGCGTAATACTACAAAAAGGCGTGATATCCGTACAAAATTACTTTTTTTAAAAAAAAGGTAAAAAAAAGCGCCAAGTACACGCATAGTAGTGTATATGTTGTTACCTCGAAAAAAAAGTGTAGTATTATACATCAAAAAAACCTAAGTAACAAGTGGTAGACGTAATCTTTATATCTCGAAAAATCTTGAAAAAATCTAAGCAGTAGTATCTTTATTTCCGAAAAATTATAACCCAAGTGATACACATCACAAAATTATGTTACCTTATCAAAAAGAAGAGTCGCGCTTCAAGTGATCTATTACAATTACAAAAAA
>NW_020222969.1:0-1645 GCF_003070985.1 Temnothorax curvispinosus | reverse complement strand
GCTCTTACGTTCACATCTGGCGTAGTCGTGAAAGATGAAGTTCAACCATCTTTTACAACACGCCTTACAAACGCAGTACCGCTTTACAACCACGCTGTACAACACTCTTTACAACTACTTACGATCACGTTTACGCAATTGTAAAACAGCCTTTACAGAAACGCGCAAGTTGATTGGTTAAAAGCCATGCGATAGCTAATCGATTTGCAACTTTTCTGTAAGAGCAGAATTTGCGCATACGTTTCTCTCGCGAATGAATTCAAAGATCGCGCTCCAACGTGGGACCGTGGCTCCTCGGCAATACGAGCGGGGGAGATGGAGTGGGGGTAGGTGACTAGCCGCAGTGCGCGTCGACCGTCGACGTCAGCTCAATCAGGCTTACCCCCACTCCACCCCCCTCGCTCGTGTGCCGCGGTCATATTCAGCGCTTGTTTTCGCGCGCGACGCCGCGCAACGTATATAGGGTGTAACGGTCGTGCTATATACAAGATCGCCGCGCTATCACGCATACGCACCGATCTCTGAGTGAGTAATAGCTGCCGTGTGCTTCTCCGCGTGCCATATTTTGTGAATCGCGATCGCGCGACGAATACCACGAGCCGACGTCACGCCGCGATCAGTTTAAGGCCCGGTCTACAATCAGCGCCGTATGTCGGAGTCGGATATCGAACGCAGCCGATGGCCCAATGAGAGAATTTCTTTTTCGAGAACGAATTTTCTTCATTGGACCATCGCATCGGCTGCGTTCCGACATCCTACTTCGGCTGCGGTCCATTTGACGCTACAAATGCTTTGGAGCGTTTTTCTTCTCCTTCTTTCTTCATTGAAAGAAAAGAGAAGAGAAATGCTTCGAAGCATTTGTAGCGTCAAGTAGACCGCAGCCGAAGTAGGATGTCGGAACGCAGCCGATGCGATGGTCCAATGAAGAAAATTCGTTCTCGAAAAAGAAATTCTCTCATTGGGCCATCGGCTGCGTTCGATATCCGACTCCGACATACGGCGCTGATTGTAGACCGGGCCTTAAACTGATCGCGGCGTGACGTCGGCTCGTGGTATTCGTCGCGCGATCGCGATTCACAAAATATGGCACGCGGAGAAGCACACGGCAGCTATTACTCACTCAGAGATCGGTGCGTATGCGTGATAGCGCGGCGATCTTGTATATAGCACGACCGTTACACCCTATATACGTTGCGCGGCGTCGCGCGCGAAAACAAGCGCTGAATATGACCGCGGCACACGAGCGAGGGGGGTGGAGTGGGGGTAAGCCTGATTGAGCTGACGTCGACGGTCGACGCGCACTGCGGCTAGTCACCTACCCCCACTCCATCTCCCCCGCTCGTATTGCCGAGGAGCCACGGTCCCACGTTGGAGCGCGATCTTTGAATTCATTCGCGAGAGAAACGTATGCGCAAATTCTGCTCTTACAGAAAAGTTGCAAATCGATTAGCTATCGCATGGCTTTTAACCAATCAACTTGCGCGTTTCTGTAAAGGCTGTTTTACAATTGCGTAAACGTGATCGTAAGTAGTTGTAAAGAGTGTTGTACAGCGTGGTTGTAAAGCGGTACTGCGTTTGTAAGGCGTGTTGTAAAAGATGGTTGAACTTCATCTTTCACGACTACGCCAGATGTGAACGTAAGAGC
>NW_020222968.1:0-1264 GCF_003070985.1 Temnothorax curvispinosus | reverse complement strand
AATTAGAGTTTGGCTAATAGCCCGTTCCAAGTCGATATAACGTCAACCCCCCTTATAAAAATTTTTCACCGTTTTTGGACCGCGAGAACGGTCAGTTTGAGTAGTAAAAACGTGCATTTGGCAATGAGTACGACCCGTTTTTGGGGCGCAAAGGGGCTCTTTTGCTTAAAACGAGTGGTTAAAGCGGATTGTGTACGATTGCATACTCGCGTATACTCATCATGTAGACTGCGCGTGCTTGAGAGTGCAAGAAACGGACATAAAAATGATAAAACGGGCTAAAAACGGGCTAAAAACGATCTATGTGAGGTGTAAAAGCGGTGAAATATTTTTTGTGCCTATAATTAACTCGATAGTACTCGCGCCAAGAATACCTACGTAAGCCATTCGTTCGAAATTATTAAAACCGTAGCAATATTTTTTATAATATATGATAGAAAATAACTAATAAACATATACGTCATAAAAGAAATATGTTTTACGCAATGTAAAACCAATCGCTATGAGGAACATATAGATCGCATGCCTGAACATTGGCTGAATCTTGATTCAGGTATTTTTTAATATCTTCCTCAATGCGCCGTTCGATCGTGAGCACATCGAACGAGTCTCGATAACGCATCCTCGACACGTTTCATCGTCCTCGTTGTGGACGGACAAAGGGATTACGTTCGGGATGTTGGCTGAATGACTGGAGGACCGGCACCTGACGAGCATCCGACCGTCTTGATGTCCCTCTCGTTTGTCTCCTCAATCTCCTTGATGCGTTTTTATTGGGGTCCTCGGGGAGAAAATTGAAGCTCGACGTGGAACTTTCTGGATCACCATCACGAATGGAAGTGATGATGAGCGAAGGGACACTCGCGAGTTTGCGACGCGCCTGAGCCTGCAAACTACTCCATATTCGAAAGTTGATAGCTCTACTTGCGGCTCGTATATTAATTATTACTTCGATGATATCGAGATTGCGGCAGAGAGGATATTGAATTTATGGTATTCATATCGGGGGTAATTGGATTTATAGTAATATGGATTGTTTCCAACAATGATGTGCGCGCGAATGTAAATCGCTTCCATCGTTTCCATCGCTTTGTGGCTCTGCAAACATTTAGAACGTTTATTAATTTGACGGATAACACATATCACATATATATTTAGTATTTGTTTTATGATTTTGTTGATCACGAGAACAACTAATTAATTTTAATTTATTGATCTGTGAACGACCCTACTTTATTTGTTTATAGATAAATACAATACTGTA
>NW_020222967.1:0-3378 GCF_003070985.1 Temnothorax curvispinosus | reverse complement strand
CCATCTATTCTTAGTTTAACTGTCAATAATGTCACATTAATATAATTCACAATTGTGTTCAGAGATTATGTGCCTGAGATAAGTCATTCAAGTGCCGAAATAATTTACAATTCATCGCGGTAGTTGATTTTGGCGGTTTCCTTGGAATTGGGATCACCGAAAAGACATCCCCATTTCACAGCTTCTCGCCTTAAGCATTTGATAAAGTCATTAGGTTTCTCATTAGGTTTGTCGGTATATGTTATATTCTTAAGAAGCTCATGCAAGATATTCCGCACATGTGTCTAAAAATCACAAAATAATTAATTTGTAAAAAATTTCTAATATCCGAGTTTGAGCAGGATGTTATTTATATATGTATGTAACATATATGCATAAATAAATTATATAAAAATATTTATGTTCGTTTATAAAAAATATTTTGCAAAAATAAATATGTAAATTTACTTTACAATACAAATTTTGATAGCATTACGGTGTGTACGAAATGTATACAACATTTAACGTTTAATTGAAGCTAACATCTATATTTATGTTCTTTTGAAGCTGATATTATAAAAGTAGTATTAATAAATTTTTTTAGGTATTTACATACATTTAATTATTCCTATATATATTTCATTCTTGAAGAAATTTCATGTAATTTATTTATATAAAATTACAATTTATTTGTAACACATAGAAATGTAGAGTAAAACGTAAAAATTTTCTTTTGCCATATTTGTTATTACGTACTTTTATTTTCCCAGACAAAAATAATTCAGGTACAGATTTAAAAAGTTTAAACACAGGAACCCATACTATGTAATCTGTCTCTCGTTCTACATATTTCGTTAGGTTCAAGAAAGTGGACAAGGGAAGTTGATCATTCATCAGAAAATAAACTGTATCATAATTTAAGTACGATTAAGCACATGTATTGTTGTATATTTGTCCGATGTCCTTAAATAGTGGATAATCCGATCCCAATATATAGCATCGTAATTGACACGATAATATCCTACCATACATTAAACACATTTTGGTTGCTAATTACATATGTATAACGCAATTTAATAAAAAATGTAAACATATATCAATATCTTTAATATTTAAGGTATGATATAATATTAGAAGAATTTACTCATATTTCAAGTAAAAGCCGAATATATTGTAATGAAATTATTAACTAAAAGACTATATTACCATCATTACTTTTAGAGACAATGTTGACTTAATTTGTGCTTCAAAAACATTAAACTACATTTGTTTATACGAAAAAATATCTCAAGAAAAGTTTACAAAAATAAAAATTATTATATTCACCTGCTTGTTGTATGTTCATTATTTCCTCCACTTAAATTCAAAGGAAGATAAATTGTTTGTTGTAACGACATGAGATAATAAGGACTCGTGTTAATAAAGTTGGATTTATCTTATGTAGTAAATGTTAAGGGTATTTGCACTTTCTGATTAAGTAGATACATATTATAGATTTTCACGTATGTATTATTGTGTTGTTCCACTTTTAGCACAAGATAACTCTCTAGTTTTGTCCAAGGATTCATCATATTTTTTATATAAAACTTGTAAACATTATTTGACTTATCTAAAGCAATTTGCATGGCAGCCCACAAATCATCATAATTTACCCCATACAGCATGGAATATGCAAGAAATGTGCTATAAACAATCTATAAATATTTTAATATTCCACGGGTCATTCAAAATATTCTGTAAAAGTTCTATAAATATTCCATGAAATTTTGTTCATTCGGAATATGCATAGAATATTCTACAAATGTCTAATAAATATAGTACATTTAAAAAATGCATAGAATATTCTATAAATATTTTGACAAATATAGAATATTTGGAACATTTACGGAACATTTTGTTAATATTCTTAAACATTTATAGCATGTGCGGGAGGGCTCCAGTTGCCTACAAAACGATTGCCTACAGGTTCGATTGCACACACTTATTGCACACAATCCCGATAGCACACATTTTAAATTGCCTACAGAGCGATTGCCTACGGGCATTATTGCGCACATATTTCTTTGTCTACACGATCATATTGCGCACAGCGCATTGCACACACGACCGTATTGCACACAGCGCATTGCGCACACGACCGTATTGCACACAGCGCATTGCACACACGACCGCATTGCACACATAGCCCAGTAAAATGACTCGAAATTTGTCGATTTCGAGGAAATAATACTGACTAGGCTGAAACTTTGTAAACAGGCTTGTTTTAGGGTACTATTCAACATATTAAAAGTCCCCACGTGTAGACGCTACGTTGCGGGGAGGGGAGGGTCCAAAAGGTCCCAAAAATCAGTTTTTCGCAAATAACTCGAAAAATATCAACTTTACGAAAATTTATGTAGATATAAAAATTGTAGCTTACAAAATTCCGCACAATTTCGTTTTTTATTTAAGTCTGTACGACCAAGTGGAGCAGAGATAGAATTATTTTCAAAATTTGAAGGAAATAATACTGACTGGGCTGAAACTTTGTAAACAGGCTTGTTTTAGGGTATTATTTAACATATAAAAGTCCCCATGTGTAGACGCTACGTTACGGGCAGAGGAAGGTCCAAAAGGTCCAAAATATTTAAAAAAAACCAGTTTTTCGCAAATAACTCAAAAAATATCAACTTTACGGAAATTTATGCAGATATAAAAATTGTAGCTTACAAAATTCCGCACAATTTCATTTTTTATTCAAGTCTGTACGATCAAATGGAGCAGAGATAAAATTTTTTAAACACCGGTAGTTTTGCGACGCAACAAAAACCCGTACACGCGTCGCGCATTTTTCACTAATATCTCGAAAATGGACTCTCAAATCGAGGCTAACGCGTATGCGCGTCGCGCATTTTTTGCTAATATCTCGAAAATGGACTCTCAAATCGAGGCAAAACTACCAGTGTTTAAAAAATTCTATCTCTGCTCCATTTGATCGTACAGACTTGAATAAAAAACGAAATTGTGTGGAATTTTGTAAGCTACAATTTTTATATCTACATAAATTTTTGTAAAGTCGATATTTTCCGAGTTATTTGCAAAAAACTGATTTTTGGAATCTTTTGGACTCTCCCCTCCCCGCAACGTAGCGCCTACACATGGGGACTTTTAATATGTTGAATAGTACCCTAAAACAAGTCTGTTTACAAAGTTTCAGTACAGTCAGTATTATTTCCTCAAAATTTTGTCATTTTACTGGGCTAACATGGCTGTTATTGCACACACGACCGTATTGCACACAGTGCATTGTAAAAACGGCTGTATTGCATACAGCGTATTGCACGCAGCGCATTGCACACACGACCGTATTGCTCACAGCGCATTGCACACACGACCGTATTGCACACAGCGCATTGCACA
>NW_020222966.1:0-1582 GCF_003070985.1 Temnothorax curvispinosus | reverse complement strand
CTGAATGAGATATTTTATTTTCTTTATAACTTTTAGATCTGTCGTTTCTTTCAATTTTTTTGTAAAGTTTTGAGGTCGTTTTCTCGTAACTTATTAATAAATGCATAAGAATGTCTGAAGGTTTTCTCATCAAACATATCACATAAACTATCAAATCTAGGGTCCCGAGATACAAATTTTTTTACTCGAGTTAACTCTTTATATCTCGGAACTGGCTTTTTAGCAGAAATCTCTCGTGGCTTATTCTTATTTTCTCGTTTAAACTCTATTTTCTCAGTTTTTTTCTTACTTTTCTTTCCAAATATTGTCTCATTGTATACCTTGGTACCTAATTTCTCTTTTAATTTCTGTAAATCCTCAAAACTCATATGTTTTAATTTCTCTCGTACTTGTTCCTAAAACACAAACAATTCGGAGCATGTTACCACCCACAAATATATAAACTTTTCTTGTAATAATAGTGGTGTTAATTAAAATTAACCTAAATAAAAGCATTTAATAATATGTAGTAAAAATAAGTAGTAAAAATGAAGAAAAACTTACACGATCTTTATCTTCTGTAAGTAGGGCCTCTTTTTCATCATTCATGTTGAGTCCTAAGATGTAATTGGAATACAAATTTATCAATCTCTATAACAAAATGGTAAATGTTTAGTATAACGCTCACTCCTCCGATTTTCTTGAAATTTTGTCAAAAAGTTTATTTTTGTGTGTAAAATACATTCTGAGAAGGAAAATCGTTGCTCTCATGTCTCGTTTTTTTTTATTTAATTTCAAAATTTTATGATGTCGGTAAGTAGCAAAATGAAAACTTACGTTTTTAAAATACTGCGCAACTTTATTTGTTACTTTTTAATAAGTATGCGGACAACTTAATTTGTGAATATAGTAACAAATGAAGTTGCAGTATTTTAAAAACGTAAATTATCATTTTGCTACTTACCGACATCATAAAATTTTGAAATTAAATAAAAAAAAACGAGACATGAGCGACGATTTACCTTCTCAGAATGTATTTTACACACAAAAATAAACTATTTTACAAAATTTCAAGAAAATTGGAAGAAAGAGCGTTATACTAAACATTTACCGGCGATGTTTCTCGATTAATCGAAATAACGATAATCGATAATTTGCCTTTTGATTAATCAATATTTGATTTTTCTCTCAACATCGACACACTGACTTCTTTCCTTTTAATTAAATATAATTTAATTAATATCATATATTTATTAATGTGACTTATAGCTGCAGATTATATATCAATTGAATTAATTATTTTTTTAATAAATAAGTGTTAAAGAAAGTGACAGAACAAAAATAAGGAACATATGTGGTTACCTATCGGGGATATATTATACATATCGCTTTATGCGTTATATGTATATTACTTTATCACATTGCACATTTTATGCATATCACTGCACTGGCGTTGTACACATGAATCCATTGCGACCGGAGTAAAGTATCCCTTACACCGAATCAGGAGGGAGGGATATTAATATTATTGCTTAATATCGTAAAAAAAATAAAAGGTCAAAGGATAAAAAATATTTAGATTTGATTATACAATTCCTATATT
>NW_020222965.1:0-1433 GCF_003070985.1 Temnothorax curvispinosus | reverse complement strand
GAATAAGAACGTTGTGGCGGTCTCCCGACCGCACAATCAAAACGGTACGCGCGCCGCGCGCGCGCCAACCGATCACGCGCCGAGCGCGTGGACCAGGCTATGGCCCGCGAAGCTAGACGAGAGTGCCGCCAACAGGTGGCAGACTTTCTCGCGTTTCATTTCCCGTCAGGGAAGAATAAAAGGCCACACGGCGACGGCCTAGGCAGCTATCGACTGCTCGCAGGCTCACCGCCAAGATCAGGAGAAGTCTTTTGGATAAGAGATACTTGCCGCCGCCAAAGCTACGGCCACCACCGAGACGAGCTGCGCCACTCCGCCTGCCGACACCGAGACACCCTCAACGGCCCCTGGACTACCGTCCTGGCCACACGGGGAAACTCGTCCCGCTCCAGCTCTCACCGGTACGACCGACTCGTCCTCCACGCACACTCAACGTAGGACGTAAGAGTCCGGCGCTACACTTCTCCTCAACTATCATGGACGGCGCCTCCACTCCTGTCGCCTCTGCCGCCATCACCTACCAAGCAGCTCACCACGGCAGACACGACGCCTCGAATATACGGCCCAGTTCACCACGGACATACGACATGTGTCAAGAAAAGACAATATCGTAGCCGACGCCTTATCGAGGGCAGACGCTGTACAACAGGCCATCGACTACGAAGCACTGGCCAGACCACAGCACCTGAAGAGCCCAAACGGCCCTTTTCAGGGCCGCCTCCACGGCCCTTCTTAGGGCCTTCTTCAGCACACTGACACACCTACATCTGTATTATAGGACATATAACAAACGACCTATTTATTACATACATCTGTCTCTCAGCTCACTCGGCGATCCCTCTCACGCTACGGCATATCCTTTGCGAAGGGCACGCGACGCCCCAGCGTAAGTGGCATAGCGGCCACAAATTGGTGACCCCGACGTCGGAGAGGAAGACCAATGTCAACAGCGAACAACACCGTCGAGATAGAGAGCGACGACGAGTACAAAGATCACAGAAGGAAGAACCAGAAACAAAAGAGCTAAAAGAGAACAGCAAATCACTACGGCTCACAGAGATCCCCGTCCGAGGAAGCAAGACAATAACCATACTATGCGACACGTCCACGCCAACAGCCCGACCTTACGTGACAAAGCCATATAGACAGCAGGTCTTTCAATCCCTGCATGGCTTGTCACACCCAGGAACGAAGGCAACGGCCAGGATGGCAGCAGAGCGTTACGTATGGCCTGGGATCCAGAAAGATTGCAAGCAGTGGGCACAAGCATGCACACCAAACAACCACAGAGATCAAAACCAGAGCCGGGAGGACATCAAGGCCTCCAGTACGCTTCAACCTCGCCTAACCCGGGCTCACCCTCAACCAGGGGGGTCGCACCGCCCGGATGGCCTACCGCCATAAACGTTAAGAATAAAACAATATTTTCTTAA
>NW_020222964.1:103608-133578 GCF_003070985.1 Temnothorax curvispinosus | reverse complement strand
TTGTTATTTAACTCGAAGTATCGGTTTAAATTTCGTCTTTTAATATTTAACAGTGTAGTTCCATAAATAAATAAATAAAAAAGAATAAAAAGTGAGTTATAAATTGTAGAAATAGACGTTACAGCGTTGCGAGAAATGTCAAGGATAATCTGATAAATATTTAGCGACGAGTATTTACATTATTTGTTGGCTCACATGTGCTCATCAGCGAGCAAATAAAAAAAAACGACATGATCCTGTTAACGGGATCCCCCATCACAATGCCCGGAAAATAACTGTTATCCAAATCAACCGCAACCACAGGTTTAATAACGATCTAAAAGTTATGTTTAAGGAACGTCCTCGTTTTTACCTCGCAAAAGGGAAAGGAAATCGCCTCGCTCGCGTCAAGGCCGCCGACAGCTTTAGACCCGTCGCCGATTTAGGACAACTACGATCGAACGCGCGATATTATTCGACCGGCAGAACTGCCCGTGACATTTCCATATTAATTCGTCACGATCACCGATCTAATCTCCCTATCCACGTGTCAGGGGACAGAAAAAAAAAACCCGCCCCGCGACGAAACGGGGCGAGCGTCGCTCGAGTTAATCGGAATTAAGTATAGGAGTTTAGTCTCGGAGTTTAGTCATCCTTTCGGCTCTCCCTCCGTGGACCGCCCTTCGCCCTTCGCCCTGCGCTTGACATCTCCCGCGTTCTAACCTCAAACGCGATGCAACGCGACACACGCATGCTATGGGGAAGAGAGAGTGAGACGGAGAGAGACACACAGAGAGAAAAAGAGAGTGAGAGAGAGACAGGACGAAGAAAACAAAACACCCAACTCACCCGTGCTGCCCGTCGTGTGAGGTCGCGTATCCGCATTTTCCTATGCCGTCGCACGCGTGCCGCCAGACGCTTGTCGGCATCTCACCGCCGTCGGGAGATAAATCCGCGCCGCGTAACTCCGAGGAAGGAAGCGTGGCTCGTCGTCGCCGTCGCCGCCGTTGCCGTTGTCACGCTCGCACGCACGCCGCACGCGAGCGCGAGCGTGGGCGCGCGGGCCGCTGCCTCGCGGCCGCATGGGGATGAGGAACCACGAGAAACGACACGCGTCCGATACTCGCGATTGACAGCGGGCGATGACGGACCGGGAGATTGACGATGACGAAGACGACGAACGAATACTCCGATGAATGGACGCTTCTCTCTCGGACGGTTCCTCTCGCGCCCTTTTTTTTCTTTCTCTCTCTCTTCTCTCGTTCGAATCTCGCCGCGCGGTGACACACGACGCCTCCGACGCGATCGCGATCGGTCGCGTGATTCGCGGCCAACTGCCTGGCGAACTCGCGCGGGAGTCGCGAGACTCGCGTCGCGAGTCGCGCGAGTTTGCGTCTCTGCGAGCGAGTGCCGCTCGTCGTAATAGGCGTTGTTGACGATGGCCCGACGTGGACTGTGGACGACTGTCCTGAGCCTAGTCCCGTGGACTAGATACCGCGGCGTAAAGACGCCCGTAAAGACCGCGGCGCGCGAGGGACACGAGCATTTATTATTAAACTCCTCGCGAATGCCATAGGCGGGAAACGCATCGTCGTTTCTGCATGCGCTCCGTGTCGCTTCGCTCCGCCGGCTCCGCGTCGGCCGATGATGCATTGCCCTGAATTGCCTCCTGCTCGCGTGCACCAGCTGGCAGCAGCTGTCAATCGATCGCGGGACGCGGGAGTCGCGCGTCGCGCGTACTCCTCAGTTAAACACCGAGCATCAGTACTGCAGACTGCAGTTCCACCTGATAATTTACTCTTATAATTTCTCGCCCAACAATGTAAATGCAATATGTATAATACATACACGGAAAGAATTTTTTGTGTTATATTTTACCCTTAAATTTACTACAAACTTAAGACAAACTTGGCAAGGAATTTTTAAAATATACAAAAGACATTTTACAAACAACGTGATAAAAATTACCAAGCAGATTGGTAAATTTTGAAAAATTATTGAAATTTTCTAGATTTTAGTAAAATTAATCAAACATATTTTATATTTTAATGTAATAAATATTAATATTTTTTATTATGGTGGATATTATATAATCAGAATAGCTCGCATAAAATTCTCGCATAAAATTCTTGGTGGTACATGTTGTCCCACAACTACCATGATTTCAGGGTTTAAAAGAAAATTATCTCCGTGTAGCTATACGTTATATTGAGTAGAATTGAGTGAGAAGATGTAATGTAACTGGATCGATGCTTGGTGCTTATTGGATCATCTTGTAACTCCATCTGCACCCAGCGACACTTTCTGCCTAAAATAAGATAGATATTTAATATAATTATGTGTTAAAATATTCTGAAAATCTTCATCCAATTATTTCTAAAAGTATATCTGATAAATTTTACATATATTTTTCAGAATTTCTCATAATTCTAAAATATGAGAAATTCTTAGAAAATTTCTGAGAAAATATTTCTGAAAAATTTTTTCACCAAAAATTGCATCAAAATCCCGGAACAAAAACTCGCACGTATATAAACATTGTTTAAACCCCTCTCTCTTTTTTCTTTCATTTTTCATTCCTGCCCCAAAGTCTTCTTGATATTTTTAATTGGTCCCAAACTATTAATCAATAAAGAATTAATAATTCTATCCACTTTAACAAAGTTGCGCAAGTTTATACTTTTGACGAGCTAATTGCCGATTGACTTTAATCGGCGTTTGATCAAATAAATAGTCACCCTCTATAGAGTGTCGAGGGACATTTAAAAATGGCCGCAGTGTCGGCGCGTTAGGAAAACGCAACTGATCAACGTCGTCCGGGATACCGCCAGACCAGGATACAAGCCGACGTGTTTCTCGATATCGCAACGAGTCACGTCGATGCACGGACGACGTTTCTATTTATAACATATTCCCGATTCTTTCGGCATCGTCTGCCAAGTATTTTGACGTAAGACCAAGCCGGACGTACGTGATTTCGCGTCATCGAGGTAAAGAACACGCCGTGTGGGGATCGCGTCTCCGATCTTTCCGCACGGTCGTTCCGCCGAGGGTTCTTCCGACTCCTCTCGCTCGCCACCCGCGAGAACGTTTCGCGTCCGTTCTCGTCCGGTTTCCCCCCGAGGAAGTCCAGGAGTCGTCGCGCGGAGTGCGCGGACGGTGTCAGCTGTGCGGTGAGGTTAAGTCTCATATAGTCTCGCGGTCATAGTCCCGCACTCTCTCTCTCGAGAGAGAACGCCTCGCGCGAGGGGAACGACGATGTCGCCCGGTATCAACGGCGGCGGCGGCAGCGGTGGAAACAGCGGCGGAAGCAGCGGCGGAGGCGGAGCCCCCCGCAACACGGGCACCCTGCCGAAGAGCAATCGCAGAAACGACAGGAACCGGGAGCGATCCGCGGCTAATCGGCAGCTCGCGAACCGCCCGGCTTATTACGGCTATCCGCACTTTAATAACTTGGTAAAAATCCATCAGGAGCTTTTTGCTCCCCCCAGGAGTTTGTTTTCCTCGTTTTGTTCAGGTAGACCAAGGTAGACTGTGAGATGCACGTGCGGTCCACGCGCATCGACAGAAAATGAGACAAAATATTGTATTTTATGTATATGTTCTTTTAGTTAATTATCTTTGCTGGTTAATCTTCCTATACCCGCGCATGGGTCTGTCAGACCGACGATATACGTTTGCCTTGTTTTTTTTTAAATGGAAAACAAGGCAAACGTATATCGTCGGTCTGACAGACCAATGCGCGGGTATAGGAAGGTTAAAGGAAGCACATTGTTATCAATATTCTGAGTTGTTTGAGCTTTATTTCGTGCAATTTGTAATTTTGGATCTTATTCATTGTACAGGTGTCACTTCCAATTGTAGCTTCAGTGGTCTTGATCTTGACATATGTTGTTGAAGTCACGGTTCTAGTTTTGTTTCGCATATAATTCATTACGTTACAATGGTTCCATATGGTTGTCCACGTGAGGTCCGTCCCACAGCGTTCGATGCTTGCAGGGCAAAAGGAGGTTTGTTATTGTACAGTTTCACAATGCGAGTAAGGTCCACCTCATATCGCCCAGTGTCTGCACCGTAAAGTAGTCTATTATTGTACGTACGGTTCACGGTGGAAAGTTGGAAACCCATGTGTGAACTGGTATAATAATAGACCTCGTTTCACTCTGCGAGCATTGGGCAGTGTGGGATGGATCTCGCATCACGTAGAAAGTTTGAAATTCATGTGGAATTATTTTATATTAAAAATAATCGCTGTAGAGCTTTCGGGCAGAAAAAAAATTGCAAGTGGTATCTCTCTCTGTATAATGAATAAGACCCATAATTTTTAATACTTGCTAAACATTTTATTTAATTTATTTATAAGTTATCGAGCATATATTTAGTTGTCGATGAGTTATATATGAATGAGTAACGATGAGAGAATAATTGTGATGGAGAGATCGAAAAAGGAAATGATTATAAATAAGTTGAATTCTAAGTTGAATGATATTTAGTGGGAGAAGACGCCCGAAGCCTACTCCGATAGAGATACGCTATTAAGCCGCTCTCAGCAGTGTCGAATTCGGTCTATTAATAGGCTGTAGAGTGGTGGGGCGTTTCTCACTCTAAGAATACATATCCACGGAGGTGAATCCGCAGTAGAGCTCTGCGAGCATTTCTTCCAACACACCCACAAGCCCATTTCCGCTCTACGTCTGCAATACTTTAACGCTAAAAACGTTTATATATTAGTGTCAGCTGGACTGGCAAGTAGCAAGTGAATGCGAGCGTGAACCAAGAGTACCGAGGGAAACGAAGAACAGCAACACGAGATCAGCTTCTTCTCAACTGCTTTCTTCATACTTTGCTACGTACCAAGACTTACCTGATTTTGGTGAGCGTATATATATATTTAATTCTACCTCTTGTGTCGTGTACTCAGTCGTAATTTGTAATTTTACTTGTCGCAGCATCGCACAACTCGGCGAGACAGTGCAATTACAGTACAGAAGACTACACCCCTTGGCTAAAAATGGTACCATTTTCTGATCCCAGAACTCAGTCACCGTCGCGATTACAGGGAACGAAGCCCTCCAATGTGAATAAGATGGTACTATCCTGTATTCACCGCATCTAAATATTTCTATTTTAAATTGTAGTTTTTTTCTGTCATTTTAATTTTATTATATAATTACATAATTTTTTAAAAATTTTTAATTCTATTTTTTTTTCAAGCCCGATAGAAACCAAGTAGAAAGTCGTTTAAATCAGATCAGAGACTACATCAGAGTCACTGCAACAATGATAGACTCTCTTAGTCAATCCTCTGATCCTGTGAGTATCATTTATGCACAATAGTATCGCAAATACTTTATTTTATATTGTATGTAGAAGATTGTGTTTAAATTACTTTTTATTTGTATATTACAATAAATGTATTTTATAGCGCGCACAAGCTCAGAGCGAAAAGTTAAGTAGAATGGTGGACGATCTTCACGACAGTGAGACTAAGCTCTCCAAATTGTTGGAGCAGTATCATAATCATGGAATTTCTGACGAGGTTATTAGTCTTTAATGTTATATCGAAATACACACACACACACATATTGATTTTGTCAAATTGAATATCTTATAATTATAATATTTTGTGCATACGCATATGTAGAACGGCGAAAATGGAGAAATAGATGAATGCGGCGATGCTAACAGAGAGATCCAATTACGGAGGAATATGGAAGAATATCAGAACAAACTCGCGCAGTTGCAAGAGCAGCAAGCCAACTTGGCGGACATGCAGATGTGCGTCAGAGAAAGATTGAACAAGGCGCGTCAGGCGCAGCAAATGCTTCTGCAACAGGAGAATCAGAATACGCCCAATTCCGCTACGTGGGAAGACAACCGTGCATCCCTTCCGAGTCCTTCTAATGTCGAGCAACTTGAATCGGAAACTGCGGTATTGCGAGGCAAATTGGTGCAACTACAGACAAAGAAGAAACAAATGGATCATCTTGTAGCGGAATTACAAGCCATAGAGACGTCCGATAGAGGCAGTTGTGTTAGTTTTTATTTTTATTTCATATGATACAAGTTCACTTAGACACGTACTTCACAAATATGAAACTTATATTTCTATATACTTTATTGTATACATACATCATATCCAATCTTGTCCTTTGTTGACTACAACTAACTGTACTCCCTTCTAAGAAAGTATACAGATGTCTGTCGCTTGATATTCTTCCTTAGTAATACTAACAGTTCTGCGCGACATACCAGTGGGTACAAACGTTTTATGACCGCTGAAGACATTCTTAGTTAACTTATCGTTTTATCGAACTTTTCGAATCTTATCGGTGACGATGAGGACGATACGGAACCATTACGCAAATTTCATATTTGTGAGATTTTCTTATTTGTGATTTGTAAATTATATTAATCATTCGTTGTTATCGCATTTGTATTAATTGTCCAGAGCTCGGAAGGTTCAAGAAACACAATGAAGGATAAAGCCGCGGAATTGGAGACGATGAAAGCGCAGCTTGCACATATAAAGGCTCTAATGGAAGACAGTACGAAAATTCGCGATTCTATCGACTCTTTTTCCGAACCCGAGCAGGATATCGACGCGCACGATGAAAATGGAACAGATGGGATTACCGAGGATATGGCAAACGTTCCGTTTGAGAGAAGCAATGATGTCAATCAAAAACTTCGATGTTTCGAGTCCAACATTTCAGATATACGGGTAATGTCGACAATCTCACAATAATATAATTTTAATATGATGTACACTACAGCACTTTGCTCATTTTCTAGGCGCTGACGTCAGAGCTTAAAGAACAATCGGCCTTGCTACAAACTACGCGAGCCGAATTGCAACAACGTTTGAAACAACCATTGTCTGCAACTGCTCACCCTGCTTCTTCGAACTGCTCGTTCTCTCGTCCACCTCCAGCGCTTGTACCTCTAAGCGCAAACGAAAAGAAGCAGAGTTGTAATGCCAGTACGGAGAGTCAATCTAAACAAGCAAAAAGAAGTCAACTTGAAGATCTTATAAGAAAGGTTTACAAACTTTATATTTTTTTTATGTAATTCTTATGTAATCACGCATTTATTACATACATATATCTTTCGAATAAATAGGAACCAACACAGCCTTCCAATATGAATCGGGATATTCAGGCGTTAGATCAAAACAGTCAAAGGAGCTCCGGTTCGCAAGCTAGTCATACCAGCACACCTGCAAATATCTGGCCATCTTCTGCCGCTGCAGGTAATTATTATTATTATTATGTACTATGACAATGATGATATCAAGCACTCTTTATCTTGCATATTTTGCATAGGTGCAGGAGGTTCTAACGAGCAGAGCGTAGACGGTGTATCTACGTCAGAAAATTTATTGGATATCGGTCCACCTGCTGCTATCGAGAATGGCGGAGTTGTTGGAAATTTATGGGCCTGCCCTGTACCACCTCCGTCTATTAATCAAGGACAAACTGGTAAAGTGTCATCTTGAAGATACACTTAAATCATTTTTAAAAAGAGGGAGAAGTTAACGTGTTTCTTTCGTTGCAGCCACGGTCGAGTATTATCGGCAATTATTATTGGGTTCACAAGCTCATCAGTTGCAAATGATGGGTACGACGATGCAACAGTGCTGTCAGCTTCTGTGGTCGCAGCAACGCGAATTGCAATCCATGCGCGCTGCCATTGCCGATTTGCAGCTGCGATCACAAAATCAGGCTCCGCAACGCGCCAACAATGCTGAAAATTTGGAGGAACATTCTAATCTGAGCCGTAGCGTCCACAATCTCGGCGACACGTTGGACGCGACCTTACCTCCCAGTTCATCCTTACCGAATCTCGTGTCGCTACCTAATTCCTCAGCGGCATTATCGCATACTCCGATAGTTAGCTCTAACTCGCAGCAGCAACAGCAGCAACAATTGAACAATCAAGTTCCTCCTGGTAATAGAGCGAATAACTACTGGGATAATTTTCGAAGGTAAAAAGATTGACTCATAAGTTGACGAATATGTGTCTCGTTAGTTTTGATTTATTAATGAGTTAATTTCAATATTTGTGCATTGTAAAACGGTAGACTTGTGAAAAAGGCAGATATTTTATTGCGTATATCTACTCTTTCATAATTAAATTTTTACCTGACTATAGAGATTTTTTCTAAAAATATACTTATTATTAAATCCGATTTCAAGTGTGATTACTGTAATAGAGGAAGACAGATAAATATGGAATATTAATAAAATTGTTATTAAAATTATTATTAAAATAAAATTTATTAATATAATCACTGATTTTGATAATTGCGCAATAGTGACAATAGGCGAACATTAGAAGATCTGTAATTACTATTCCATATTTTTTCTACTCCATATTTGTCCATGATATTTCATAGTTGCCAGATTGATCGCATCCATTTTCCATTTTTCTGTAAATCTAATGTATCGCATTTCATTTAGTAATAAACATCACAATCTACCTTTGCAACATTTTCTGTCTTATACTTCTTACTCTCTTATCATTACCCTTGTTTAAGAGACTGTAATAAGCACGTATAGTCTATATTATAAGTTCAATTACCTAATCCGGTGGTTACAAACGAAAATAAATAAGGAAAACGATTGTTGGTAGGTAATACATAGGTATGTAAATGATTTTGGATTGAGATTTGGATAGTATCATCAATGTATCTTTCGATGACTAATATTAAAGCATGTAATGACAATGATTGTGTTAACATTGAAATTTTATCTTGCGATTTAATAGCAGTTTCAAGTCCTTTTTTAAAATTTTATAATAAACCTTTTTGATTAACGATTGGTAATTGACCTTTATGAGATCCACGAATTTTTGCCTAAACACAAAAATATATACGCCACACATTTGTATTAATATTATGTATATATTTTTAAATTTTCAGTTATTCTCGACAGAATCTGCTCTCAGGAAATGTGAAGACAATGACTGATCTTCCAACGGCTATAGCAAATTCGGCGTGTTCCGCAAACACGACTAATACAAGCGGAAGCAGCGTTAACAGTTCGTTAATGTATGCAATATAAAGTTAATTACATTGACAATTAGAGTATATATACTTCTTATGTAATATCTTTTATTTGTTTCTAGAAAAGATAAGCGGAATCGAGAACAGGGGTCTGACAACTTACCTCTACCATTAATCGGCGCGGAAACGCAATATTCATTGAACCTACAATTGCCAAATTTACAATTGTCAAATTTACAACAACAGGATAGAGAAAACGCTACTATCCGCAGTAATATCATAGCAAATGAGGTGTCTCAACAAGTCGATAATCTTTGGGAGGAAGCTCACAGTTCTTTCCGATTACCGTCTGCGATGAACGATGATAATCTTTTTAATAATTCAAGGTTTGAATTCTTTTTGAGATTTCTCAAATGCAATTATTATGTAGTTTTTATACGTATTCATATATAAAAATATGTTCTCGATTTTACAATAAACAGTTCAGAAATGAAGGAGGCAATCAGTTCGCTCATCGCAGTGAACAGGAGGCGACCCGATTACTTAATAATTATTTTGAGAGAGATTAAGGCTATTAGCGAGGATCACAGATTACGACCTCATTTGTTAAGATCGTTACGTGCATTACAGGACAAACAAACATTAAATAATCCATTGGTTAGTATATGATCTGCAGAGTACAGTATGTATCTTTATAAATCATTCCATATAATATTAAATTAGCTATCAACTAACATTTGTTGCAGAACGAAGCACCTGACTTAACTCCAAGCGAAAGTTGTCAGTCTAGCGATGAAGACTCGGATATCGGTGCGACCTTTACTTTGGAAAATCATGCGTCCATGATGGAATTGGTTGCGACGTCTCATGTAGACACTGCCTCTTCTCCAGCTTCGTCTCAAGTACCATTAATAGAACATTTGGAAATAACGGTAAATAATAATATCAACAAAGTAGAAAAGCTCGAATATAATATATTACAGAGAAATATTTCTCTAAATTATAATTTCTAATATTGTTAGGGAGCATTTCCACTTGACTCTGCGAGTGCTGTCCCTTCCGCTTCTAATGCTAAACCCGGTTATAACGAGGATTTAGCGGAAGCCGATCAATCGAGACCTGAAGCTTCGGGAAATCAAAAAGTATATCTTTTTTTCTCTCTCAAATTTGTTTCAAAACTAATTGTAAGTGGCAAAGTAAATATTAAATATGTTATATGCTATTCCAGCTTCCTATTAGCCATATGGATAACGAAGAAGGGCAAGAAGAAGCAGCGTCTTATCCGATTACTGCAGAGGCAGCTACTCCTGATCTTGAAAGTCTAGCTGCCAAAACTGAAGACGAAAGAGCGGAGGATACCGGACTTGACAATTTTTTCAGATTGCATTGATTAGATTGATTGATTGTGTGATACGATACTATTTACAGCTATTTTAAGCGCGATATTAAAAAGAAAGTAGACACGTACAGTAATCTTTGATAAGGTATTTACTTACTACTGCTTCCGTTTACATAAATATTGACTAATAAGTGAAGTCTGATATGAATAGCAAAAGATGTGAAACATTTAAAGCTCTCGCTAATATGCCTTCAGATTAGAAGGGTACGCAGGCGAGATCAATTATAAAAATAAGTTTACATTATATAAACACGTATTACACCAATTTATGCAATGAATACATATATACAATCCTCAAGGAGATATGAAATCGACTAGCGTAAAAAATGCGAACTATGTAGATATTGGCACGTGGATAAAAATCCCATAAGGTTTAATTATTTACGTCCTATGTATCATTTATAATTATATTTAAACAATGATTATTTATAAGAAAAATATGCTTGTTTTACAATTGAGCCATTAAATTGCGGTATTACATAATGAGCGTTTTGCGTTTTGCATAAGTAAGCGAACAATAATCTATGATAAATTTTTACAATGGACTATTTAATGAACAATACCAGTGACATGAAACAGGGTATTCTGAATATGTCCATATTCTGAACTCGTTGAGCTATAGAAGCTTTAAACTCGGGAGAATACGGAGTCTATTCCCCAATTAAGAGATCTAGTAAGGAACCTATTTTAGTCCAACAGTTAATTATCACCCAATCACAATTGAGAACTCTCTCAAGGCTTTTAAAACTTAAAAAAATATATCGATTTGCTTACTCTGTTTCAGTTCGCTAGTTTTCTTATTAAAACGATCGCATATTTAACAGTTTAAGGGGATTATTTTTATTTTTATTTACTGATATTTATTGTGCCAAAATACATAACTGAGTTTTTAAAACCAATAAACAAGTTTACATTTTTCTATTTAGCTCGCTGTGAGCTCATTTGAGCTTCTCTCAGGAATTCTGTACTTTCAGGTAAGTGGAGTTTATCCTATTATCGTGTATTAAATATGTATAGTTGATCCGCGAACGAACCTGTTAAATTATTACAATATCGGTTGTGACCAGACAAAATATTTACACTTAAAAAAATTATTTTTTAGAATGCGGTTATATTACACATTAAAATTTTATAAATCGTAACTTTCGGTTATCCAAAAATTCAATAAAAATGATTATTTGGAGACACGAATGAATATCGCCATACGTAAAGACATGTATAGACAATAAAAATAAATTTACAAAAATTATATTGTTTTTGCATTATTAATTTTAATTAAACTTTACCACGAATATAAAATCTTTAACGACAAATAATAATCGAACTATTTTTTTACTATTTTTTTATAATTTTCACTTTAACCTCATAATTTATATAATATAGTTATTTCAAATATAATTAGCATTCGAGCAATTCATCGAAACATTGGCCGCGTTAAGCAGACACAACTGTTGAGTTCGTCTTATCAACACTCTGCGTTGATTGGTTGGTTTTAAAAGTAAGAGCCACGCACGTTCGACTGCTACTCAGCGGCTTTGGTCTGCTGAACGCGCCCAATATTGTTCTAGCAATTTCACTAATCACTTTTATTCATATAATATTTTTTGTGTATTTCTATCTATAGACCATATTTCCAATAAGAATGAATAATGCACATTTGACAACATTTGAACTACGGATTCGTAATAACAAGATTTTAGCCAAAATATCGAATGAATAATCTTATTCAATTTAGGATATTATTCTTAATCAGTAAGCTCATCTGTAGTACGCTAAAGAGCCTGATTTTGTACTTTTGCTCTTAAAAATTTATAAGAAATAAAATACGGAGTTAAAGTGCAGTTTAACGTGCACTTAGGGCCAGTTTCACAAGTGTCGGTTAACTTTTAATCTTAGATTAACTTACTCTTCTTCTTTTTCTAAGGGGGACGTTAGAAGGAGATGAAGAGTGAGTTAATCTAAGATTAAAAGTTAACCGACACTTGTGAAACTGGGCCTTAGTGCATAAAGTGCACCTGTCGAAAACGTCACCCGGGTGACACGGATATACTGCCTTCTCCTTCTAACTCGCTAAGATAGAAAGAGAAGGGAGTATACTCGTGTGCACTCGGGTGACTGTTTCCTCCGAACGCAGCCAATAAAGATGCGGCTTGGATTCGCCTAGCTCGTTCTCCACAATCTCCATCCGCGCGCAATCCCGAAACCCGACGCATGACGACTCCATTTTGAGCTTACTCGTAAATACTCGTGCGCGAAGCAGGTATTTTTTCCGGGATCCGATTGTTGGAAGTTGTACCGCCCTCGGAAATGCTCACGAGGTATATCGGGAGGCTGCACCCGCTTAAGGCGGACGTCGTCAAGCGCGGTGCGCACAAATGCACGTCAATTTTAGATACGGCGTCGAGCGAGGCGATTGGGAAGCCTGCCAAAGTACAGGTTAGAGCGTGCTTCTATTACGCGAACTTTTGTCGCGTCGCGGACCAACGCGAAGGCTCGAGGGACGTCCGAAGGGTGTCCGGGAGAGATCACGCTGTCTTCCAGACAGCTGTCGGCCGTCACTTTCGGACGTCCGTGGCGCTTGGAACGATATTGCATAATTAATAGAGACGGAAAGTTCTGGACGTTGTTCCATGACTGTCATTATCTTATGCTTATCCATATTTACAAACTTGACAGATATATTAGAGTTCGGTTGCGTTTGAAATTAACGTTGACTCGGCGTCGCTTTCCGTTTCGCCGTCGCGTCTACGGCTTACAATTGAATCCACCGGCTTAAACTTGTTCACTCACTCACAGACATGTATTGATCTCCATACCTAGGGCTGGGTACGAGCGCTGCGGAAAATGAAGGACAACGTCTTCGTCGACATATCCGACGGATCAACGTGCGAAATGTTACAAGTTGTTATGCCGAAGGCGATCAAGCCCGACGAGCTGCGTTACGGCAGTAGCGTCAGAGTGAAAGGAGAGCTGACCTCCGCACCTAACGGCAAAATGGAGCTGCGCGCGACCGAGGTACGCGTGATCGGCGCGTGCAACGTATCCGAGGATGGATATCCCTTCGCGCCGAGAAAGAAATACGATCCGGACTATATCAGGCAGTATTTGCACTTGAGGCCGAGAACGCGTGGCTTCTCTAGCTTGCTGAGACTGCGCGATCTCGCCAGCGCGGTAATCGGCGATTATCTGAGGGATAGGGGCTTTGTAAGCGTGCACACGCCGATGTTGACGTCCAACGATTGCGAGGGCGCGGGCGAGGTGTTTGTCGTCAGGCCGCAGTCCAAAGAGGTCGTAGAAAGTATGAGGAAGGAGGGTCAAACCGAGGACGAGATTTACTTCGACACCGCCGCCTTCCTCACTGTCTCCGGACAGTTGCATCTGGAGGCGGTAGCAAGGTGATTAAGTTCTTTGATTGCGTATTGTCAAGCGACACGTATCTCGCTGCGCACATGTATCTTTTTTTGCAGTCGTCGCTAAAATCATGGGATGCGAATGTATTGTTAGGACTTTTTCAGAGCCCTCACAAAAGTGTACACTTTCGGACCTACGTTCAGGGCAGAAAATTCAAAGTCCAGATTGCATTTATCCGAGTTTTACATGTTAGAGGCAGAGCTAGCGTTTCTCACGTCTATCGAGGATTTGATGGAGGAAGTTGAGCTTTTAGTGAAGCGAGTTACCGAGCGAATGATTGAGAAGGGCGCCTCGGATCTGCGTGCGATCGGTGCCCTAGACCCGCAATGGTTGAACAAAACATTTGCATGTTTAACGTACGAAGATGCGCTTAACGTGTTAAATGATAACGCGAGTCAATTGCAACGACCCCTCAAGTATGGAGAGGCATTCACGAAAGAGCACGAACTGTTTTTAGTGCAGCATAATGACGGGGTGCCAGTGTTCGTTGTTAACTGGCCGAAAGAAATTAAGCCATTTTACATGAAAGAATGCGCGGACGATGCATCAAAGGTGAGCCAGCAAAAAAATAATGCGCAATTTTTAAGAATATATGTTTCCCACAATGATATATAAGTATATTGGAGTGTCCACTGAGTCGGCCGGCGCGAGCCGAGAGAGAGAAAGAGAGAGAGAGAGAGAGAGGTAAATAGTTGGGCTAACTGTCTTTGTACACAACTTGTATGACAAAGACAACTGCAGGATACGCGCAAGCGTCTTGTACAAGAGAAAAACAGAGATCCTAACTCGTCAGGTGCATTCATTTACGCAGGACTGCATGCAGAAACACATCACCCGAGTGCTAAAAATCCTACAGCATAAGTTACGTGTACCTACTATAGATTTTTAACACTCGGGTGATGTTTCCGCACGCAGCCCTGCGTAGACGAATGCACCCGTCTATTTATCTCTGGATTAGGCCTGTTCGTTTTATGCTCATTTCTCCCAATCCAGATTGACTTCAATCTCAGTTTAACTTACTTTTTATCTTCTAATTCTTAGAAGTAGGAAGAGCTGAAAGGAAGTTAAAATAAGATTAAAATTAATCTGCATTGGTAGAAATGGACATTAGCTAAACTTTTTGCACAGTTCATTTTTTCTCTTTTTCTCTCCAACGTGAAAAGAAAAAGAGGAAAGATAAGCCATGCAAGAAGTTTCAGCTAAAACGAAGAGGCCTATTGTTTTCCGTCCACGAGGATACCATGGCAGTGCACACTCCAATATATTTATATCTCACAGTGGTTTGCTATACGTATCTTATACATGTTCTTTTGAAAGGTAGCAGCACTGGACCTGCTGGTGCCAGGTGTGGGAGAATTAGTAGGAGGCAGTATGCGTGAGGATGATTACGAGAAATTAGAGCTGAAACTACCTCCCACGGGGAATCTCTCGTGGTATTTAGATTTACGTAAATATGGGAATGTACCAACAGGTGGCTATGGAATGGGTTTTGACAGGTTCTTGCAATGCGTCTTGGGGATCGGCAATATCAAGGACACCGTGCCTTTCCCCAGATGGCCGCACAATTGCAATTTATGAATAAAGTTTTCAGGGTTGTTGTATCATTTAATCTCTCCCCCCCTAACAAAAAGAAATGCATATTGATGCAACAGATTAAGCCATCTCCCCAATGGAAAAACAATGTCGCATATAATTCATATAAGAAATCTTTTCTTAAATTATTGGAATGTGCATTTCAGGTTTCTTGAGATGGATACGATTGCAACCTGATCGAATAACTTTCAAAATTTTTTCGGGATAAAGTTTCAATGAGTTACACAAGGGTTCCATTTTGAATGCAGTTTATTGAATATTGAGACATACAACGAAAATATTAACTTTTTATCAATGTCTTTATTGTTTCAAGTATTCCTAGTTATGAATTCAAATCCGTACCCTAAGTAGCATCGAATCTATAATTATAAAGGATATAGTAGAAAGGTTAATTAAAAAGAAAGTCAAACCTGTAATAAACAAGTCTTCTTTTATACAACAAAATAATGCATATCTAATTGCGGTAGTCCTCGTCATTCTCGTCGTCGTCATTGTTTTTCCGTTGATAGTTTATATGTATATTACAAGTAGAACCCATATATATCACATAATTTGTACACCTTGAAATGACTCGCCCCCTACCCCCCAAAGAACTCATTCATCTCGAAGGAGGTTTGCCCCATCCTACACAAGTACAAATAGTACATAACGTTACAGGTGAGTGCAAATTAACAATCAAACTCACAAGTACAAACGGTACTCGAAAGTTTCTAGTGAGCGTAAAAACATCATCAAACTTAAACAAGTACAAATGGTACTTGAAGTTTTCAGTAAGTGTAAATCATCGGTAAATCTTCGTGATGGTTTCCTTGATCACAAAAGCGTCTCGCTAAATAATACATTCACTCACGCAGGAATGCTACTACAATCTTCCTAAATTACACGAAATATGTACAGCTTTCTTTCTTTCCGCGTTCATCGAGATGGTAATATTCGGGATATATTCACACTTGCACGCATTTCACACACATTTTTTTCTTTAAACTTGTACGACGTGACTGAATTCGATGAGAATCTAATTAAAGGGTTTCAGTCCGTGCGTTCGAATAGACTGTGTATATGCAAGAGTCACGTAGTAAATTTAAATTAATTTAATTAAATTAATTTAATTTAATTTAATTAATTAATTTAAATTAATTTATTTCATAATAAATTAATTTAAACTTACTAATTTATGTAAATTTATCTAAATGAGAAGAGATAAAATACCCTACGAGGACAAGCGTGGATTTTAAAATATCCATGTGTATCCGTGTGTTAAAATATCCCATAGAACGAAAAATCTTTCTATGGAAACTTTTTTGAGTTACATCATCACGCCGTACAAGCTGTACAAAATTATGATGTACAACATGTAAATAAGCTAGAAATAGATCGTGTTCTATCTAAGCCTAAATCTAGCACTTTATACACTGTGTCGTCGCATGGAGACTCATTTTCAAACTTTGTACACGCTATTTACATAATAGAACAAAGTCCTGATAATTCCTGCCCTTTTTCTACGGGAGGTAAATTCGATAGCTTCCTACCCTGCAAACTCGGTTTAATAGAAGCTGCCACTAACGGCTGTTCCGCGTTTTCCTCTACGGGCGTCTCAACCGCTACCTTCTCCTTCTCTTTATTCTCCTCCGGCTCTTTGTTAATGTTCAGCGGTTTAGTAATATTGATCTTAATTCGCGATGGAGCCGCGGGAATAGCCGCCGGTGTCGAGTCCAATTCCACGTTTCCGTCGATGGAGCTTTTCACTGCGGCATACGTTGTGTCGACCGTGCCAGATTCAGTCACAATTTGTTCGGGATCTGAAGAGAAATCAGAGTATTATAGAGACGTGCTTGCGTGAAATAGAAAGTAGTTTGTTTACGATAATCTAAGACCGACACACATACCTGGTTCAGGTTCCATAGGTTCCTCTTTGACTTCCACGTTGGCGAAATCGAACATTTCGCTGTCGGGTTGCTCGTCAATGTCGTCCAGTGGCTCCTCTTTAATTTTAATATTCTCAAGAGGTACGGTTGCACTTTCGCCCGGAGACTCATCTTCTTTGTTTATCGTAGGCGCGTCTTTCTCAACATCCTCCATGGCACCTTCGGTATTCTCATTGACACTTTCTTCATTTTCTTTCGTCTCCGTATCGGTCTGCGGAGCTTCAGTGTTCTCTGTGTCAACAGGCTTCTCTTTCTCTGACCCAACAATAGAGTCTAAAATTTGCATCATGTTTATTTCCACTTGATTCAAATTCTTCGTCGACTCGAGCTGCTCCTTATTCGACGTTTCTGCATTGGGCTCTTCTTGTTTAGTTTCATTTCCGGGCGTTTCTTCGGAACATTCTACCTTATTTTCCTCAACTTCCGAAACTGCCTCCTCAAGCGCCAAAGCTGACTTTTCTAATGCTCTCTAAAGTATGAACAATAGATCAAGATTATTAAAATCGCACAAGTTCAAAGATGCCAGCAGTGGTGTAAATAAATACATTATTTATATCAAAACCAATTATATGTGCGAGTGAGAATAATTATACGACGACATGTATGGAGAAAAAATTGTGAAATATTCAACTCCTTCAGATGCATGTTGTTAAAAAATAAACAATCTCTCGTATATGTTTTAAATAAACGGAAATATTGCGTGTATAAAGTAACAGTTACTTGTTCTATTACTACGAGCAATAAAGCTTATAAATGATGTGCCATGAAGGTGAATTATTAAGAGAATCACGTACCGCTAGACTTTTTTCCTATTTTTTTTTTGTAAGAATGTAACAAACGTTGTTTTGTTAATGGAATACAATATCGACATATCAATATCGACAA
This sequence comes from Temnothorax curvispinosus, assembly GCF_003070985.1. NCBI lineage: Eukaryota > Metazoa > Arthropoda > Insecta > Hymenoptera > Formicidae > Temnothorax > Temnothorax curvispinosus. The sequence continues at coordinate 115,379 of NW_020222964.1, read as the reverse complement.
AATTTAAATCTATACATCGATTAGAATAGGGAGACACCACAAACCTTATAATCCTCTAGACACAGCGGATGGTAATTCTTGCTCTCGTAATTAACTGCCGGTCTCAAATGCCACTCCTCCTTTTCCTCATTATAGAACTGCTCAAATGCGTCGTGGCACACTTGGCATCGCGATTCTTCGTCGCTGCCGGTCGGCACGCTGGGCTGCAACGTTTCCTGCGGCGAATCATCGGTAGCCATACCTTCCGTTTCTGCCGTCTGTTTCTCAGTCTCGAACCAACTTTGCGCTGAAAGAAAGAAAAAACGAGGCTTATAAGATAAAAAAGCGACGAGGCGTCAGTGTAGTCGAGCAATCGAACACGCCTGGTTTCGCTTACTCTTATTAAGTTATACGAGTCTTACGCTCCGAATATCCTCTCGCTCGTTTGCTGAGCTAAATACTGCCGCCTACAATTCGGCTAGCCTGACATTATGTTCGAATTTTTGGAACTCTTTGAGTAACGCGTAGGAAGGGTAAAAAAATATACGAACCTCTGTCCTCCAAATCTTCGATCTCCTCAAACTGTATCCAATCGCTGACATCGTAATACCAGGGCCGGGAATGCGCTTTTCTCGCAGAGTCTCGTTCACGCCTGTTTTGTCTAAAGTGCCAATCCAGATGGTGGCTGTATCGAGTAGCCAACTCAGGTGCGAATCTGGCGCCACAAGAACTGCATTGCATGCCACTGTACAACGCTGTTGCGATTGCTGGCTGTTTACTGTAAAAGAAACAGTCGTTTGATATCCGAAATTTGATCTTGTCTCATTTATATATTACGAAGGACAAATACGACGTCGATAGACGATAACTTACATCTTGAGAGTTTCCGGTTTGTCAAAGGACACTGGAGTAATTTCAGTATCTTTCTTCTCTTCTTCCTCCTGTTTCTTTTGTTCCGAGAGATTGGGAACGATACCAGTCTCAACCAATCTTTGGAACAATTCGCTCATATTCAGTGGCAATGTCGGTGCTGGTGCGGACGGATTTTCCACGGGTTCGGCTTGATACGACAAACCGGACGACGGCGCCATCGCTGATGGTAGAACTGACGACAATATATCTAATTGCAGGTCTAAAATTATATCAATAATTATTAAATCATAATAATTTAACAATTAAAGAATTATAATATAGAGAATACGTGATGGAGTTAATTTTTCACCTGGCTTTGAAGTAGAAGTAAAATCTAGACCATCCTGCGACGTGGATTCGTGTTCTATAGCGGGCAATTGGCTTGGCGCAGGGGCAGTGTCTATCTTCGGTTTTTGGGCTACTATAGGCGTCGCTGGTGGTGGCGATTCGCTGGGACCTTCGCCTCGCATTCCGGTAATTTTAACATGACCAGCACGCACTCCTCTAGGTAATACTGAAAACCTAATAAAATGCTTCTTGTCTCTGACAATAATAGGCTTAGGTAATCCCCCAAATTCGACCTTAAACGGTCGTCCATTTAGAAGAACTGTTTGCAATGCATCCGTGAATTCTAACGTATGAGGCTTTCCCTCGATTTCAAATCTGTAAAAGAAACAAGCATGATTACAAAAGCGCACATTTATGATGTAATTCTTTAAATCATTCGCACGCCGCGGGAAATGTACTTACATTTGTGGTTTCGCGTCTAGAAACACCGGCACCATATTGCGTGCATTGATGATAAGATTAATTTTCGCGACTACGAGATCCGTTCGCTTCACGGTGCCGATCTTAACTTGCGGCGGAGGACCCTCCAGTTTTACGCTGACTTTTTTCCCGCCGAGTTCGATTGTTATCGGCATACCGCCGAAGTAACACTCGTACCAGCAATCATCAACGTACAATTCTCGAGTGGGTGCTCCCAATTTGATCCTGAAAAGACACAAAATTCGCGATATTATTGCAATTCCGAATGTATCGCAATATTTAGAGTACAGTTCAAGTAACATCTGGATATGATGTACCCACCTATGCACCTCTCCCTCGTACATAAACTCCTTGTATTGATCGTTAAATGCGCAAGTTATAGTATCTTTCTCGTCAATCAATATTCTTCTTATGCCGTCCTGGAAACCGATCTCTCGTGGATCGTCCCAGTTCATGAACACCACACCGGTTTGCCCGTAATAACGAATCTCTCGCGGTATATTGTCAATATTTATGGACTTCATGGTATCTCTCGCTATCTCAGCCAACAGTTTCGAGTCTGGCGGCGGCAATTCGCGGCTGTGCGAACCCGGATTCTTCGAGTTACCGTAACTTTGATCGTTATCCTCGAGGTCGTACTTGGCGGATGTGTTCGGCGATACGTTTCTGCCAGACGTCAGAGGTGGCATGTTTGTCATAAGATTACTCATTGGTCCGTTGTTCATCATCATCGCGGGATGACAACCCATCGCCATAGGAGAGTTTGACATAGGTCCCATTGGTCCCATTGGGCCGTTCGGCAAAAGATTCGACATGATCGGCCCATTAGGACCCATCGGACCCATCATACCGGGTCCTAAACGCGGATTGGGTCCCATATTGTGATTGAAACCGCTATGATACTGATAATCCGGTCGCATCGGCCCGAAGTGTCGCGGATTCTGCCAAGGACCGACAGGTCTCATGTCCGAATTGAAGTGTCCTTGCGGCCCGCCGTACGGTGGCCCCGGCGGATGCGCCCACGGTTGTTGCCACGGCTGATTCTGCCATCTCGGACCGTTCGGGTTTCGTGGTATCGGATGCTCCTTGTTTCGCATCATCTCCTTATCGTTGGACGGGCTGAATGTCGCAACGCGATCCCCGGGGCCAGATATGTCCATGTTGATACCCTTCTCCCATATCACAGTGCCAGTCTCTTTCTCCTTACGCTGCGCCGCCCGCAATTTCCGGTCCTCGCTCATATGCAATACTTCTTGTATCAAGGTGTTGTACTGCGTTTTTGTGATCGATCCCTGGTTCAACTGCTCGGCGGCTTGCTTCATTATTATCTCAATATTTCTATCGTCATTTCTCTCGGGCTTATCATTCTCCCGACCTCTGCGCCCTGGCCTGGTGTCCTGTTCCTCGTTCGATAACGTTCTTCTTCTCTCTTTAGGATCATCCGGGAGCTTGTTATAGAGTCTAAGACGTCCTAATCTATCCCTATTACGGTCCCTCTCGCGCTTATCGTCGACGTTGTTAACTTGCTTATCTCTGTCATTCTTCGTGGGCGTCTTTAACTTTGCCCAACCATCTTTTCCATCCTCCCCGGAAATTACGGGCGGTGGAGGCGTCGGAGGTCGACCGGCTTTAGGATGCGTCAACGTGCGCAAATCCACGTCTTCATTACCGAATAATCTGTGAAATATAAAGGAAGTCTTGCAACTTATTGTACACGTGAGATTAACGTAATTAATTAACGATACATACGCGTCAAATTTCTCAGCCTTGGTTTTCTTCGGTGGAGTCGCCTCTACACATTCCTCACTACGTCTTTTGTTAGTGTTAACCGATGGTAATACTCGTAGATCTAAATCTTCTTCTGGAAAAGAATTCAAGATAGAGTAACTTGTGCGAGACAAATTTATCACGAATTAACTTAATGTTACCGTTTCTCTTTTTTATCATATATCCCTAATGCATTTCGGAGAATAAGATTTTCGGGCAATATTTTCCTGAAGAAATGCACGTTAAGAGATTTCACCAAAGTAATTGGAATTATATAAATTTTGAGCGTAAGAGAAGTTAGTACAAGTTGAAGAATACTACTTTTTAAAGATATCACCTGTTACAGTCTTGCAATTGCTACCAGAGATGAAGCAAACATTGTAGTCACCTTTATGAGAAAATATTCAAGACAGAATTTTTAGCAGTAACTAGAGAAAGCACGTAGGAAAATTGGTAGATACTCTTACATGCATAATTGAAATAAATGGCAGATATTCATGAATAGTGTTACTGGTCGTTACATATAGATATGTGTTGCCAAACACTGTTGACTCACTCTTTTCGGATATGGAAACAGCGGCTCCAGGTAGAGACAGTGGTGCCCTGAGATCTTCGTCTTTGCTAGAGGATTCCAATGTTGGCTCGGCAGCGATTTGAGTATTTCCAGCACTGGCTGGGGAACGTTCCGGACTAAGACTGTCGTCTTTATTTCGTCTTACATAATTTCTCTGTCTAGCGTTCGGCCTGATCTCTTTGAATGCGGGTGGATGAGGAGGAGATACTATCAGCGATCCAGATTGCTCCTCCTCAGTAACACCACCGGAATTGTTCAAGTTCGAGCTCGATTTCGCGTCGTTACGCCTGGGGATTCTATACGGAGGACTTGGACTACGCTTTCTCGATTTCGTATTTTTCTTGCGGTTTTTCGAGGCTTGGAAGGAGGATTGTGGAGAGGTACGTGAGGACGGTGAACTGTCTCCGCTGTCTTTCTCACGAGATTTTGACCTAATCGGACTCGAGTCTCTGTCGACTTTCGGAATCTTACTCGGACATATCTGAGGCTGTTTAGATCGCGACTTATTACCTAATTTCCTATGCGACGACTTGGAGGAAGTGGAAGACTTGTCAGCCGAAGACGAGGAAGAGCCGCGCGAGTTCGAGCTCTTCGAGTCTTTCGACTTGTTGACGTCACTACCTCCACTTCCTCGATTGCCCGTTGATAATACTGAAGACGAGTTATTACTGGAAACCGATAAACTCTGGCTGTTCTTGGAGTTGTTACTGTTTAGGTTACCACTACTATTACTATTTAATCGAGGATCTTTCTTTTGACTTGTTCGATGCAAGACAGCATCTTTATTTATGTTACTACTGAAATTTTTATTATTGCTATTATTATCAGCATTATTGTTATTAATAACGTTTAATAACGTCGGATTATCGGATCCGGCAGGATTCGCCGGAGGCTTGTTGATAGTTACAGCCGATTTCGAAAGTATCTGCTGTTTTAATTGGTTTGAAGTTACAATTGTATTTGCCACTTGCTGCGTTTGACCTTCACTCCGCACTTCTTTCGGACTGGTCGTACCCGGTCGTTGTCGTGGATTTACCGTTGGCACCGCCACATCCTGAACAGCAGGAGTGGGCTTCAAACGTGGATCTCGCGAGACTGGTTTAGCCGACGCTACTGCTATACTACTAGCTGGTGCGATTCGTGGACCGTTGTTTGTTCCTGCGTTCTTTAAAAGCGATGCCGTCGCTGCTGGAAACTATAAGCAAATAAAAATGTTATTAATCGTAACTGCTAATATTCAACAATTATATATATGCAATGTCGCATGATTCCGTACAAAAGCGATAGACTCATAATTTCGGATTTGATCTCATGCCATATATATATTTTTAAATTCGTAATCTGTGTGAAGCGGATCTTTAATACTCTAGAATAAGGATTAGTGTGTTAGTAACCCATTCTCGAAAAAAAAAAAACCCCATTTAAAACCCTCAAAATTACGAAACCTTCAAATTAAAACAGACCAAGGTCCGACTCGAACTGTGGAACCACAGGTTTCTTTAATTATATATGTGACATATTTAACTTACTTGTTTTGCTACTTGTTTTGGAGTTTGATTTGGCACTAGAGGTGCTATAGATTTCGCCTGCGTCGTTGTCTCCGTAGTTGGCGCAACATGTGCAGTGGACACAATCTATAACAACAGAAATATATATATCACTATTCATATAAAGAAAGCCCGGCGCAGTGAAGCGTTAAACTGCGAACAAAAAAAAACTATAACAGAGTCTCAGTTGATATCTATTTATAAAAACTGACTAAGTAGAACTTACCACTTCTGTCTTCAAGCTTCCAGCTTGTTTGTCAAGCTGCCTCTGCTGTTGCTCTAAACTCGCTTTAGCCTGCAACAATTCTAACTCAATTTTCTTCTTTTGCAATTCTAACAATTCTCGTTGCTTCTTCAGCAACTGTTCTCGCATGACTGCTTCTGTTGTTGTCGGTTCTCCTGGTGACAATTTAACAGGTGGAACGATTGACGTTGCAGTTTGTTGAGGCTGAAAAAATTAATATGCAAACCGTGATATTATAATAATAATACGTTTTCCTCGCACATATACAATCGCATATATATATGAAACTTACCATTGAAAGAAATCTTGGGTTGACATGTATGGATCCTGAAGGGATGCTAGCGGATGGGATGATTGGCCATGCAGGATCAATACGTTGTACCTGATAATCTAATGACAATAATTTCTGCGGTGGAAATACATCGCTCCACGTTTGTCGCAGCTTCCACATGCTGGCTCTCGTGTTCTCGTCGACCTATTTATGAAAATGGCAATTGGCAATCAATTACGAAGTTAAAAAGAAGCCGAGAGAAACTTTGGCGTGAGATCAATCATTTTAAATTTCGAAGATATCGCCAACTCTTTCGCATATATATTCGATAGAATCTTTTGTTTTCGTTTATTAAGATTTTTCTCAGAATTCGAGATGTAAGTATTTATATCCTTTCCGAAAGGAAAAACCAATATATAAAACTCCGTATCTATAAAGGCTTTCAGAGTTGCGAGGTGAGTTGGATGTTGTATTGATCAAACAATTATCTTATGTCATCGTGAAATATAAAGTGCCAGGCTCTATACACGCTATGAAATATTTCTTTCAGAAACTTCGTGGAGTTTGTAGTTTTGCTTCATTGCGTGCGGATAGAAAGCAAAGGTTACTCCCGGTCAGCGACAGATCGTCAATCGCGAGGAAGAAGTCGCGCTTGTCCCTGATGATATTCTGTATCGGTGATCTTATGAAAACAATGAAGATATTTACCTTCTCAAACACGCCGCAGAATGTGTTTACTATGTTTTGCGTGAAGAGATTCAGATAGTCGCCATTCACATTCTTGACAATCGAGTCGATGAGATAGAGTACCGGTAACTTGATGTCACTTCTCACCTAATGAAACACAACAATATGCACAATACGCTACCTCACTAATTACTTAATAAGGATTACTTAAGCTATTATATGTGCGCGGTTATGTAAAAATATCTCAATATACATGCACATTCTGGAGTCATATAATGATTCCGAAAAAATATAGTTTCTCTTCAACTACATATTCTTTCAATTTGAAGTCCATTTTTCCTTGGAACAGCTTGATAGGAAGCCTAATTACGAAAGTGCTTAACGTAGAAGATCGAGGCTCTGCTGTATTAAATTTCAATAGGATAATTTCGCAAGGGTAACACACATAGTAAAATCTTATATTTTTCAATTAGTTATAAATATATTTTATTTGTACAGATACTTAAACTGCGGCTGAATTGCCAGTACATTTAATGCTGCAAGTAAAAAAGTGCAATGATAAATAGCCACCTATCAAATTTCCATTGGGAAAATGTCCATTGTAAATTTGTTAAAGAATGTATAGCTAAGGGAAGATGGATATAATTTCGGAACACTTTGTACATGAAAATGAAGGGTACAGGAGAAAAATGATCAAATTCCACTTTTTGTCGAAATTGATCACGCTTGTCTTGTGGCATTTTCAAAGAACCTTCATCATTCTTATCTGTTTTGATCGAGAACAGTTACAATTCATTGAAAGTAAGGCCGAAAGAATTGTGCCGCGCTGGGGAAAAACGATCATAGTTCACGCGCTTGTGAGGAAGAGCCATTAGTGAACAGCAGTAAACACTAAGGCTGCGTTCCAATATTCACTGCCAGTAAATCTATAACGCACGTAACGTGAACTATCCGATGTCTTGAAACTTAAAACTGGCATTCTTCTCGAAATTACTCCGGATGGACATTGATCGTTTTTCCCCTGTACTCTTCAAAATTCACATATTGTCGAAGTCGATTATTGCATTCCTAAAAAATCGACAAATTCGTGGATAAATTGTATTTTATTCAAGCACGGGTATGTGTTCTTATGTAGTAATATCACGTAGGCATTACATAATCCTAAGCATTTAACACAGTATGTACACAAGCCTTTTATTATATGGTTCAATAAAATATAAATATAAATCAACTGAGATTGGACACGAACGTATCGGATATCTCGACTAATAAAATGTACGTAGCACATTTGGAATTTTACATAAATACAATATTGAAGTCAATAAGTTTTGATAATATTTTATTTGTTTTGACACACATAATGTAATATAACTACTATAAACCTTGGTATAAAATATTGCTTCTTATATAACGCAGTCTCAAATTGTTGCGGGTTTTTTTTTTACACACGCCTTCTGATTTTCTGCCTCGATAAAAAACCTATCAGTTATTCTTTACAAAAATAACACAGGCTGTTTATATCTTTATAAATAATTCGCAAATTGTGCGCGATGCAAAGAGAAACAACAGGCAATATCACATATAAATAGGACCGTTATGCCACGTGACGCAAAAAAAGAATTTTTCGTTATGCCTACAAAAGGAAACTTTGCAATTAAAAATAAAAACGTTAACGGTGAAAGGGGAAAAAAGTCTACGGTTCTACGCGAGTTAACATTGATGCACGAAATTATTAATCCGGAAAAATCCGTATTTTAAGTGTAACTATGGTAGAGATTAGGTAACCTTTTGCAGATGATCCTCGACGGCTTGCACTATCGCTGATGCGTGTTCGATGTTATCTTCGGCCAGCATGGTGAGCATGTTAATAAGCGGCTTACTGTTAATCGTAAGATCAGACAGAGATGAGATGTACTCCTCTGCGACTTCTTTGGACTTGGTTGACGCGAACATGATGCCACTACGAGCGGACAAACGCGCGAGACCCTGATCGAACCGAGAACAGGGATTCAAACTGTAACATAAAGAAGGACGTGCACTGTGTAGTAAAAATTTTACCCTTTAATAAGGATTACTAAAAATAATTAAAAAAAAAAGAAGCAATTTATGTATTAGGCAAATATAAGAAAAGTTTTTACAGCTTTTAATTCCCCCTTAGAACAATAATCCATTAAATCTACTTGATTTGATATAAAATAAAATATCTAAATATAGTTGAGTGGATGTTTTTTGACACGAAAATTATATACATACGGTTTATAATTAAAATATATTAAAGTACGTTTCAAGGAAATCGAGATCCTGGTAATCTCCGGCTTTTAAATATAAATGTTTCGCATGCTTTTTATAATTTCACGCGCAACGACGGGTATTACATCATCTCAATTATCTCGCTCGCAAAAATCTGCGTGTTTTTCCAGAAAACCTGTTGTAAAACACGCATCGGCACGAGTCCCAACTGGACCCGCGCTCCGAAAAGTCCTACACAGAATCTGGAAAGCGTTACGACACGCGGCTGGAAGCTCGTAACGTGCCACCTCCCGAAGGAGCGCGTCCTTCAGGACGCCACTTGCTTCCAGCAGGCCTCGAAACGCGCCCCAACGTCGTGTTCGCGCACAAATTATCACCAAGACAAACCGTCCGGAGGGATGATTCACCCGGGGAACGCGCCAATTCCCGCGGGATGATTCACCCGGAGAAGACGGTTCCCGTCGGGAGACGAGAAGCGTACGTCGCGGGACGTCACGGTCGAGCAACGGCGGCGGCGACGGCGGCGACTTTTTGCGGCCGTCCCGTTCCGAAAAGGAAAGCCCCGCTTCTCGCGGTCGCGCCGAGACGAATAATCTGGGACGGGAAAGCGAGACGAAGCGCAGCTGGGCGACGCGTCGCGACACGTTCCGACACGTTAAAGGGACCGCGCGGCTGGAATCCGGCCCGGATTTCGGGGTAACCTCGGGGGGGCGTCGCTCCCGACTCGGGCCGAGGAGGGACTCCGACGACTGGTGTTTACGTAATACCATCCGCGGTCTCTGGACGAGAAGGTCGGCGGCACGTCTCTCCGTACGCGGAGAGAGGAACACTTTTATCGATTTCACTCGCGGTCTCCGTCTCGCGCACCCGCTCTCTCGCTCTCGCTCTCCACCGCGATCGAAGCGGCGATTTTCCCCACCGGAATCCGCGCGAGAGTCCTCCCGGACGCGACGACTCGTCGCCGTCCACCAGGCAGCAGGGTCGCGCGGCCGCGAGGCGTCCAGCGCGCATCTGGATCCGCCGCCGTTGCCGTCGCCGTCGCCGTCGTCGTCGTCTCGCCTTCCGTGTCTCTCTCCGCGAAACTCGTCACCCGTACGCTTCTTTTTTCTACTATCTCTTGACCGACGATTAATTACCTTTCCTCAGCGCATCGCGCGACGCAGGCAGACACAGCCCGTGCGATGTTAATACGCCCCGTACTTGGACGGGATCGTCGAAAAAGGTACGCGCGTCGCACTACACTACCGCTTACGCGAACAGGATCTCCACGTAAAATGTGCGGTGAAATGGCCGCCGCGCATACCATACCACACTGCCGCGACGGGACGGCGCGCGATGTAACGTCGTTTCCCATTGGACGGCGGTGACGCACGAGAGCGGTTGGTCCTCCTCGGGAGAACCAATCGTCGGGCGCGTTTCAGCAGCGACCGGCGTCGCTGCGATCGCTCGTGCAACGAGTCACGTAAACTCGTTTCTATGCCGTGAAGTGCGCCTAGAAACCGAAACAAGCTTTTGGCGAATTTCTCCCCGTACGACACGTACGACGCGGCAACACTGTGCAACGGTGCGCGGACGGCGGCGAATCAATGCTCCGCTTTCCGTTCGAACGAAGGATAATTGGCTACGGGAGTGAGAATTTAGATGCCTGAAATTCATCACGAAAGGACGCTAGGTAAAGTTCCCAGATATGCAAATTCTCCCATTGGTCTCCAGATAGATATCGGATACATTCCGAATGTCCCAAAATTTTATGGCACATATCGAAATGTATTTGAAAATGTTACATTTCGAATTGTATTTGAAAATTTTCGTATTTTAATAATTTAACGTCCTAACGAGTTCTAATAAATACTCGTAGTTGAATGTGAAATTTAAAAACATGTAAAAGATATCATTTCTTTTGAATATATTTTATTGTGCATTAATTAATTAATAATAACGCGTTAATTAACCAAATAATACTGTTCGCTTTAGAAAAGATAAGACTGTAATCGATCCTTTAAAAAATATATCTTTGTTCTACTTAACATTCGAAGAAAATGGATTATTTTATAATTTTTCTCCATATTATAACGTATATTTTTATGTATATTTCGCGTTACGATCGATATCACATCCTTTTATTTCAGTAATTTAAATTCCATGTATATAAAATCTACATACTCATCTACTGGAAATATTTTACTTTAACTTTGTAAATCGAGATTTGCAGAAATTTGAGAAATACTTGTTATGTTAATATAACGAGTATTAATCCGTGCGCAAATGTGAACAACGTTTATATATTGTCTAGTATCTGCTATGGATGTAAAATCTATATATGCATCAGCTGCAGTCCTTTTTCAAAGAAATTTAATTCTTTACGTTTTTCGAGGGAAATATTATCGGAACAAAAGCTATTTGTTTTAAAATACCTGCATAGATGTGATTAATATATACATATAGACATAGATATTTTTTTCTTTGATTTTTTTATTCTTTGACATTTAATTATTGAGAGAATCAGTATAATAGAAAGAACCTCTATCTATACTATAACTATAACATTTTTCTCGAAGAAACTTGTTCCTAAATCTTTGTAGATAATTATTTAGAAATATAAGAAGATACATATTTCTTATTTTATAATTAACATCGGTAAGCTATATTAATGCTTGTTTATTGCTTAATGTAAATTACAAATTGATACAGAAATTGATAAAAGTATCGTTTAAAAATGTTTTTAATACATATGTTGTGCAATGGCGGCGCACAAGTAAATAAATTCCATTT